>NW_026266484.1:0-25542 GCF_025860055.1 Xyrauchen texanus
AGTTGGACAGGCCGAATGACAAAGGTGGGCTAGGCCTAGAAGATTTTGTTTTATTATTATGCATTCGGTCTCAGACATTTGGTTCATTGTTCGCTTCCACCTGAGAGAGCCCCTCCCTGGTTTTGAATTGAACAGGAAGTCCTTGCCTTTATTTTGCCATTACAAAGCCTTTCTATTACACTAACCAGAGAAGTTAAATCACACCCCTATCTCGCATTTGCACGTGGTATTAACAAAAGTGTTTGGACATGTATTTAAATGTTGCCTCAAGCATATGGCTGAACCCTAAACTATGTATTCATAAGTCCCCTTTCTGCTGGTCAGAGGGGATTGTGGGGGGGGTTACTACATTCTGTGATCTATATGAGAGTGGAGTGTTGAGATCTTTTGAAAATTTGGTTCAACATTTTGGGATTCCCAGATCTCAATTCTTTATGTATTTACAGCTGTGCCCACCTGCTCTCTATTGTTTTCGGGAGTAGCTCATATACCCCTTAAAGCGGCAGATACTCTGGGAGAGGTGATTACTGCTTTTGGTAAAGGTCATGAGGCATATTTTTAATCAAATTAATTACATGGTGTCCCGATTAATTAATCGTGATTAATCGCATAGACAAATATTTGCTGAGAAAGCCCCTCATATAAAAATAACTCAATATATAATGATGAAATAATTATACATAGTTATCTTTAAATATAAAAAATGATATATATATATATATATATATATATATATATATATATATATATATATATATATACAGGGACGGACTGACAATCTGTGCGTTCGGGAAAAGTCCAGAACGGCCGTCCAACCGAGGGCCGTCCGTCGGCACAAAAAAAAGTATAAATATAGCTGCAAGCAGCAATGCGGATTCCTCCTCAAAATGGCAAATCATTTAAAATTGATCAGTAGATGGTTGGGGATAAACCCTCCCAATTAAGGAATTCAAAAAAACATGTCTTCGTCTGATTCCTAAACAAAACATTTTCAATGTACAGGAAAATCCATACCGGACCTTATGGATCCTTGAGGCTTTTTTGTTCCCAATGAGAAATGCGGCATGTACACCAAGTTTCAGAAGAATTGGACAAATGGGGTGGATATTATATCATTTTGAAAAAAAAATTTGGGGCGTGGCCTGTAGCGCCACCTATGGGCAAATGTTGGTCATTCTTGGTTTGTGGGTTCCTGTTGGCCTGTAGTATAAATGTACAAAATTAGAAAATATTTGACCAGAAAATGGGAATTTTGGAGTGGCCTGTAAGCTCCCTAGGGGCTGAATGTGGGCCTTTCTTGGTTTGTGGGTTCCTGTCGGCCTGTAGAATCAATACACCAAATTAGAAAATGTTTGACCAGAAAATGGGATTTTTGGAATTACCTGTAGCGCCTCTAATGGCTGAATGTTGGCCATTCGTGGTTTGTGGGTTCCTGTTGGCATGTAGTATCAGTGTACCAAATTAGAACATTTTTGACCAGAAAATGGGAATTTTGGCATGGCCTGTAGCGCCCCTAGGGGTGAATGTTGTCCATTCTTGGTTTGTGGGTTCCTGTCTGCCTGTAGTATCAATGTACCAAATTAAAAAAAATTTGACCAGAAAACGGGAATTTTGGTGTGGCCTTTAAGCTCCCTAGTGGCTGAATGTCGGCCATTCTTGGTTTGTGGGTTCCTGTTGGCCTGTAGTACCATTGTACCAAATTAGAACATTTTAGACCAGAAAATGGGAATTTCGACATGGCCTGTAGCGCCCCTAGGGGCGTAATGTCGGCCATTCTTTACGCTAGTACTTCAGAGTGATGTCATCTTGAAGCATGTTAGGTTTGAAAAACCATCAGTCAAAATTACATTTGATTTATTGACAGGTATATATTGTTAAAATTTGGACATTTACATAAACACGCCCTTTCAGACATTTTGTATCACATTCATTTTTCCTAAGTAATGTTTTCAAGGATGTCCATTCTACAAATGTGTACCAAATTTCAAGTCAATTGGAGCTACGGTTCAGGAGAAGAAGAGTATTTTTAGGTTTTCGCAAATTTTCAACGTACGGGAAAATCCATCATGGTGAAAGTTATGGGTCCTTTAGGCTTTTTTGTTCCCCATGAGGAATGAGGCATGTACACCAAGTTTCAGAAGATTTAGACAAATGGCGTGGAAATTGTATCACTTTGAATGAAAAATCACTTTGAAAATCTCTACTTTCACTTTTCTCTTAAGATTTTTTTTCTGTTTTTTTTGTGTGATTTACATAAGTATATCACAAGCAATTTTATTTGAAAGACTATCTAGGCACATAATAACACTGTATAGCTGTGACTGTTTATAACTATTTCAAAATGTAGCCTACAAGCTCACACTTTAAATGGTCAGTGCTTTGATTTTTAAATCATTAAAATAGCAACAGATCCAGTGAAAAAAATGGAGTGATTGTGTTTACATGCCATTCAAAAACGTGGCATTTTACAAGGTAAGAGAGAAATAAAAAAACTTAAAATAATACCATTTGTACTTCTCAATTACTTGGGAATGTCTATGTTCAGGACGAAGGCTAAATTGTTACTGTCTCTTTAAGAGGCTTTTATCGCATGATACGATACTTAAGGCACAGTTCAGTTTAATCTTTTGAGAACTGAGAAGTATCATTATTTTCGTTTTGTGCCATGCTTGTTGCATTTGTATTCATTGTGAGATGATAAAATACAGACTGCGTGAATGGTTGATTTTGTTCACTTGAATTTTGTGACGTGTTTCAGAAAAATAATCGCGAAGACAGAGACTGAGCACCCTGTTTATTTATTTTACAAAAGCACAAGGTTTTGTTGTTATTTTAAGTGTACACAAATAAAAGTACGACTTTCATAGTTTGTGATGATGTATTAAATGTATCAGTATGGGCAAAAATGACGCAGTATTTTGTTTAAGTTGTTTCCGCTGTTTCGAGAGAAAAATATAGCAGGACGTCATCTGGAATAATGCCAGAATAAAATATAATTATTCCAGATTTCTTTCTCAACTGTTTGTTCACTTGAGACATAACAGACTCCTCAATATATCATGTATTTTGACACTCTGTTGTATGAAATTGTCCGTTCAGACGCAAGCAGCAGCGAAAGACATCGGAGTGCGTGAGTTAGACGCGACGCGGCTCGCTGTGTCACACAAACAGCTCGCAAACATGTATTTGAGTTGTTTTGACATTTGTTGAGTTGAATAGTGTAAAATCGCTTGAATGTTCAAACAGGCAAACATTGTATACAACCGACAAACCTTCATGATGATGCGAGCAAAAATGATCTCGCCTCGCGGTTTGCGTGTTGTCAGAGACAATTAAACAACATCATTCTCGGAAGTTTTGATACGTTAGGATTGATCAGCCCATCCCTACTTTCTTTAGACATATGTTTCATGTTTGTGTAAGTTTTTGTGACGTGTTTCAGAAAGATATTCGCTTAGACAAAGAGCACACGGTTTATTTTCTTTATTTTACAACAAATAAAAGTACAACTTTCATAGTTTGTGACGATGTATTAAATGTATCTGTATGTGCAAAAATAACGCAGTATTTTGTTTAAGCTGTTAGCGCTGTTTCGAGAGAAAAATCTTAACAGGACACCACAGCGGCATCCGTGTTGTTCACAATAATTCATAATTAAATATATTGATACCCAATTTCTTTATCAACTGTTTGTTCACTTGATACATAACAGACACCCCAATATATCATGTATTTTACTTAGGTAAAGTTGGTTTGATATTCGCACATTCGCACATTCGCGTTAAAGAACTTTTTCAATTAAATAGTCAATAAAGCAATTTTTTTTTCAGATTCGAAGCAGCTACATGATATTGACAACAAAGGTTGTGAACTACAACATTTTTTACAATCGATCAAAATGGGCAAGTATATTTTTAAGCATGTACTTTAGAGATGAATATTCAATGTGTGTCGTAACCAAGATAGGGACCGTCTAAAAAGTTAATATTGTTTTTCATCGTGTGCAAACAGACAACTACATTTTAGCCTACTGGCAAATATCTCTCACATTATGTGTTCTGATGCTATAGAATGTCCTTTAGCAACAAAACCTGCATTATAATGATGGTGTTGAAAAAGGTGTTTATGAAATAATAATGAATGAATCTGTACATGAACTGTAATTTGGTAACAATCCAGACTGTAGAAAGGAAAATCATGTTTAATCTCCTGAACATAGTTAATTGCTTCATTGTACAACCGTTTATATTTATTTATTTATTTATTTGAGAAAAAAAAAAATGAAAAAGAAATGTGTAAGTGTGGTGGTTTTAATAATGACATATGATTTATTTAAAAAGGTTTTGAAAAGCATTGAGACCACTGCTACAAAGCAAGTTGGATCATCTTGTCTGGACCCTACAGAACATACTACAGCCCATGTCTTGCTGTTTTATTCACCTCTGTTTTTCTGTTTTTATCTGTGATAAAGACTGTGTAACAGTGTTCTCCAGGTGTTGAATAAAAAAAATGGCTAAACTCTATTTTATGTTTTCCTGTTGTATGACATCTGTGTTTAACATGAAACTTTAACAATAACACAATTCATGTACATTGATTGATGTTGTCGTGGAATATCACAATGAATCTCTCTAAGTTGTAAGAAAACTCTCGGAGTCTTGAGTTCCAGATGCCAAAGTTGTATTTTATTGAACACCAACAAACATGAGACCGGCCAGCTGTCCGTTCTGACTCATTATCCTAAGTTCTCAGTTTATATACCTTTTTGTTATCTTGTTACCCACTGTCTCTGACGCATGAGGTCACTGCCTTGTCTCTTTCCCACCAATATGTTCTACGTCCTTTGTTAATTAAATATTGGTGGGAGATCCCTCGTCTATCTATTAAAAAGAAAAAGAAACATGCATCTTTGGTAGCCTCTCATAACTTGACCTCATGTTACAGTTCATGGACAGAGTACATCAACTCCTAGAAACATCTGCGTAAACAGCCATGTCTCCATCAAATACTTTTTATCTTTTTCCTGCATTTTCAGCACATTCCCTCAACGGGCAGCCTTGTTTGTTCAAATACATTATTATTTGAAAGAAAACACCAGTTGCCAAATTATAATACATTTAGCTTATTAAAACAAGACACCATTCATATAATAACTGATTAAAAGTATCTTTGAAAAGATACATGCCAGCACACCAAGGACTCTCATCAGTGTACTATTGATTAACAGAAACACTTTTTGTTTTTGAAGAGAATACACCTGTTTTTCAAGGTTATATACCATTCTTTGTGTTCTCTGCAGTATCAACACTTTTAGTAACCTCATATGCTCTCTCCTGGCTCACACAAAGGCCTGGAAACTCATATAAGTATTTTTATATATAAAAACATACTAGAATATTGCAAATATACTATAATGTTTACAGTCCTGCAGAAATATTACTGTCCGTGGTACTGAATCCATCAGATTATTGACAAGTACTCAGAAAACATGACAGCAAACATGATGTTTATTTTGGGTGTGGAGGGTGTGGATTTTGGAATAAACTGCTGCTTCAATGTAAATGTAATAAGTGAGTTATCAAGGTATTCATCAATATTTTTCTTTCTAAATATCACATGAGTTGAATGACTTCTCTAGGCTTGTGAGATTTTACTTTGTTATAGAAGTTACCAGTGTAATTACTGAAATGTTCTTTTCATGTATTCTTTAATGTCTGTATCTGATATCTGAATGCAGTAACAGTGCTTGCTAATTTAGCCCGGCTTCCAGAAATGAATCTGGAATCAGCAATGTTGAGATATTTTGTTGTTATTAAGTCATTGAAGGAAAATTATATTGTCTGTTTTATAAAGGGAATTATGGGGCGGAGATAATTTGCCAGGACAAGTGGGGTGAGGCATACACACATTGTCTGGTACCCTAAAAGTGTCAGTCAGAAAGTTGTTTATTTTATGTTCATTTAATACAATACACAATACAGAACTGCACAACATGTCCCTTCTGCAAGATGTTTAGCTAATAGAACATTAATTTGTCACTTTATTCTGAGACATTCAAGCATTTGTGGTCTGTCTATGGACACTTACAGACTTCTAAATCAGTCAGCTACATTTGAGGCATACAAATTAATAAAAGAAAAGCAGCAAGAATACATTTCAAATGATAATAATGGTAAACACATCTAAATGATACTAATGAGAAACACATCAACCTAATACTAATGTTTCTTACAATATGATTGATTAGATTTGGTTAAATGATATTAAATATACAAATGATTAAATGATAAAGCATAAGCAAAATTGATAAAACATAAGCAAGAAAATACACTCACCTAAAGGATTATTAGGAACACCTGTTCAATTTCTCATTAATGCAATTATCTAATCAACCAATCACATGGCAGTTGCTTCAATGCATTTAGGGGTGTGGTCCTGGTCAAGACAATCTCCTGAACTCCAAACTGAATGTCAGAATGGGAAAGAAAGGTGATTTAAGCAATTTTGAGCGTGGCATGATTGTTGGTGCCACACGGGCCGGTCTGAGTATTTCACAATCTGCTCAGTTACTGGGATTTTCACGCACAACCATTTCTAGGGTTTACAAAGAATGGTGTGAAAAGGGAAAAACATCCAGTA
Source organism: Xyrauchen texanus (assembly GCF_025860055.1). NCBI lineage: Eukaryota > Metazoa > Chordata > Actinopteri > Cypriniformes > Catostomidae > Xyrauchen > Xyrauchen texanus. The sequence goes on from NW_026266484.1 coordinate 6,640, forward strand.
TGCGGCAGTCCTGTGGGCTGAAAATGCCTTGTTGATGCTAGAGGTCAGAGGAGAATGGGCCGACTGATTCAAGCTGATAGAAGAGCAACTTTGCCTGAAATAACCACTCGTTACAACCGAGGTATGCAGCAAAGCATTTGTGAAGCCACAACACGCACAACCTTGAGGCGGATGGGCTACAACAGCAGAAGACCCCACCGGGTACCACTCATCTCCACTACAAATAGGAAAAAGAGGCTACAATTTGCAAGAGCTCACCAAAATTGGACAGTTGAAGACTGGAAAAATGTTGCCTGGTCTGATGAGTCTCGATTTCTGTTGAGACATTCAGATGGTAGAGTCAGAATTTGGCGTAAACAGAATGAGAACATGGATCCATCATGCCTTGTTACCACTGTGCAGGCTGGTGGTGGTGGTGTAATGGTGTGGGGGATGTTTTCTTGGCATTTAGGCCCCTTAGTGCCAATTGGGCATCGTTTAAATGCCACGGCCTACCTGAGCATTGTTTCTGACCATGTCCATCCCTTTATGGCCACCATGTACCCATCCTCTGATGGCTACTTCCAGCAGGATAATGCACCATGTCAGAAAGCTCGAATCATTTCAAATTGGTTTCTTGAACATGACAATGAGTTCACTGTACTAAAATGGCCCCCACAGTCACCAGATCTCAACCCAATAGAGCATCTTTGGGATGTGGTGGAACAGGAGCTTCGTGCCCTGGATGTGCATCCCACAAATCTCCATCAACTGCAAGATGCTATCCTATCAATATGGGCCAACATTTCTAAAGAAGTTTCAGCACCTTGTTGAATCAATGCCACGTAGAATTAAGGCAGTTCTGAAGGCGAAAGGGGTCAAACACAGTATTAGTATGTGTTCCTAATAATCCTTTAGGTGAGTGTATATATACGTATGTATTTTTTCTGCTTCATCAAATACATACATATTTTTTACAATTTAAACACACTTTTAGCATGAGCTCCTCTAACTGAATAGCTTACAAACACAAACCACAAATCCATGGTTCCTCTTTTGGTGGCAGATTAATTTCGAGGCACTGGACATGAAACCACCTCTGGCATAATTCACATTGAACCTGGAAGAAAAATAGGACATTGTTAGATTTATTCAGAAACTGTTGTAATTATGAAATGTATTTGTGAAAACTCATTTTCTCTTCAATTTCTTTTCACTTTCAACAAATAGGCAATAATGACATAAAGAATACCCAGGTGCAGAGCTCCTCTGTTTGGTCCTTAGTGTCTTTTTGTCCACATGCAGAGCAATACTCATCTCTCGACACTGCAATTATGATAATGTAGATAATTATACTCCATCACTCTGTCTCTGGAAATAAACTGTTCTTTTAAATAGTTTGCCAATACCTGATGCCTGCAAAATAGTTTTGGCAACATTTTTCCTGATGTGACACATCTCCTCTTTGCTGGGTATTATGTTGATGCTCTCAGGAATTTTTGGAAAGTGTTCCACCACCTGCTTGGCCATCTAGAAGGAGAGCGGAGAACATTACTAGTCTCATATGGGAAAATGTGAGAACAGTGTTTATGTAAAGTAGTTTTCCCTCCATTTACCTGCATCACAAAGACACCACAGCTGAAAGCATCCTCCTGGAACGAATGGTGTATTGTCCCAGGCTTCCACATAGTGTCCACCCAGTCTTTTCTTCCATGCTGGTTTCCTCTCTTCCTGAAATATTCCCTGTTGTAGGAAAAATACAGTGTGTGGGGTTGTGGTGGTCTTCAGCAACATCCATATGGTAATATTCCAATATTAGTGTTGTAGATCGAAAAAGGTTACAGATTTTTTATACAACATAACATACACAAATTTTTTGCATGCTTGTGTGGCAAGTTTCATTTCATCACTACCGCGTTGAGGGTCAAGTATGAAAATGGTGTTATTTGTAGCATGTAGATACTAAATATAAAAAAAAGAATAATAATTAGTCATTCAATTAAATGTCTGTGAAAAGGTCAAACATTTATGTATGGGTGTATCAATGTTTATCTGTAATAGTCATACAACACAATAATTGTATTTTTTACTTGTAATATATTTTTACTTACCACAAACCTCCAGTGCATGTGTCTGATATTTACAACAGAGATGACCCCATCATATTGCTCAAAGTTGACCTATATATCAGAAATGTAAATAAACGTATTTGTGTACTGTAAAATACATGGACATATAAAAATGCAGAATCATAAGTAGTTGCACTCACTTTTTTCAAACCTTGTCGTATGACCTGGTCTTCTGTGCCATTTAAAATGACACTTGTGGTGTAATGGCTTAGCTGGTAGATATTTGCACCCTTTGCATTAAGTACAGCTCTTAAATAGCACTCGATCGTCTGGGGAAAAAAAGATAAATTATTGCAATTATTCAATTTATTTCAATTAGTACGTACATTGAGAAAAAACATGTAGTATCTGGCATTTACTTTTTCTTAGGTACAACATTTTTTATAGTTTATAAATGTATATATAGTAAAATTTTGTATTTACTAGATATTTTTGTTATGATATGTGTACCTCTCCAAATAACCAGTCATGCGGCTTCAGTGTCAGGAACTCCTTGTGATGTAACAGGAACTCCAGATTCTGATCTTCAGACTTCACAATGGCTACAACCAGTTCATTGTGCGGTTTTGTCCATAACATGTCAATCTGTGAATGTTACACACTTCATATAGTCAATAATAAGTTAGCTGAATATATGCAATAAATAGTTTCATTTCTTGTACTAACTTAATTACCTCTTCCTCTACAGGGAGTGCCTCTGCATAAAGCTGGATTGGCTCAGGACTTGACTCTTTGTGACTTTTTGGCTTATCTTTGTGGATCCTTCTTTTCTTTTTTTGTGGAACAGGCATTCTCTGAGGAACAGAAAAGAATTTGGATTTGGTGTTTGGGAAACGTTCTTTCTTCTTCTTCATCCAAGTTTCTTTACACTGATCAAGGTTCAGAGGTGGCTCAGGCTGGAGCAACAGCTTTTGAGGAAGGTTATGCAGAATGATGTGCTCTGTATATCTTGTTTGCAGAGACTGATGCATTTTTCTTATGAAGATTCCTGGTTTGACATTTTGTTGTTTATGCATTATGGAATGTTTGACAATTCCAAACCACCTTTCTATGTGACAATTGGTATCTCTTGTTTTTGGTAGTGTCAATGTTGTCACCAAATCCTGTTCACAAGATTCATACCTACTGGTAGTCAGGTCTCCCAACAGCAAGCCACTCCAAAGAGGAAAAATGGCAAGGTAGGTATCAAAGAGGACAGTGAGGATGCCCGGACAAAAGTATGGGTTGTCCTCTTTGGCCAAACATGTCTCATCACCTTCCTCTTCTTCCTTCACCTCTTTCATGATCTGCTGGAAGAAAGCAGTGAATGGTGATCTGCCAATGATGGTCATTGCATGTCTTCTCTCTTCACTTTCACACATTTCCCAGTCTTCAGATTGGGAAGTTTCTTCCAGTGTATTCTCTTTGGATCTTGAAATGACACTCTCCAAAACACACAGACTTTCTTTGACAAGGTTTGTGTTTTGTGGGGTTGTGAGCAGGCCACAAAATGCACGGAACACAATTCTTGATTCAGTCATGTTGTTGGCATTTTGGAGTCTTGCGAAAGCATAGGTGGCAAAGTCTCTCAGTCCTTTGTCATCTGTTTGCCTAGAGATTGCCTGTCTGACAGCTTTCAAAATGTGTGCAGAGCAAATGTGCAAGACAGTATATGACTTCATTTCATCCCATGATGTTTTCCCAATGCAGAACTTGTATGCTCTGTCGAGGTAAGAGCTGATGTGCTCTTTGTTGAAAGCAAGCATTACACTTTGTATTAAAGCCCAGCTGTAATCAGTCTCGACCTGGTGAACATTTATTTGTGTGTATTGTGACAAATGCAATGTAAATTGCATGAGCCAAAATGTGATTGGTGGTATTGAGTGATTGTTGGAGAGCATGTCACAGATGGGAAGAGGTGGAGCATCTCTAGCGTTCCCTGGAAGAACGAGTGCATAGTACAGCACACGCTTCGGCTGTTCCGGTATTTTTGACACAACTCCTCCAGTGGCATCAAGATAGAGGGACACGGGAGACTTACTTCGCAAATGATGCACAAGAATGCTGATGCCAAGCTCGGTGTACGAATGAGCAATGAACGGATTCATACTGAAAAGCTGTACGTAGCCTGGTACCTTGAAGTATTTTGTGTCACATTCCTTGAACAATGTCTGCATTAAGTATATTTCCATCATGACATTGGAGTGAATGGACTCCTTTTTCCTCATTTCTGAGCCTATAACTTTCAACACTTTTTTATTGAGAGATTCCGTCATGTTCCCAGCCAGGAGCTGCTCGTTTGGTGTTGATTGGAGTGCGCTGTAAAAATACTGACTGGGTCCATGCGTTAGGGCCTTTGCTATTTTCCCTCTTTTTAGTTTGGTTGCTGGCCTAGCCTTTTTCTCTGAAAGTTTGTGGTGTATATCTCCAGTTTGTTGGACTAACATTTTCACATCACATTTTCCCAGTGCAGCAGGATTATTTTGCATTGTGAAAGTGTATTTGGCTGGGCAAGTTGAAAATGTGCACACTGCCTTTATATGTAAATATGGAAGGTTTTTTTTCTGCTCCAGGGAGTCTTGACATGTTGATATTTAAATGAGAGAGTACAACATGGATTTTGTTCTTTAAAGCTGTCATACACATCGTCTGTCCAAGGTGGTCTTAATTTTGAGGACCATATTCGTGGCTTGATCCCATTCCACATTTTTCTTTTCATAGAGATAACAAATTGTTTTGGTACCTCTGGACATTGTCTCTGAACATTTACTCCAGGCTCTCCTTCCTGTACCTTTGTGGGCTCAGGTGTACTCTCTAGACCCTCCGAGTCAGTATCTGGCTCTTGGTAAATAGGTTGTGAGTCGAAGTCTGTCTCTCTTTTCAAAATCTCTGTGTCAAACTGGGTTTCCACATCTGCCACTTCTGTATCTGTGGTAGATCACTTGAATCAATTAATACATTTTTCCAATACAATAAATGTTTTGTTATGTGCAAATTTTACCAATCATTTCATTTATAAATGGAAAATGACTGAAAAAATATTTTATTTATTATGAATAAAGAAAATATTAGGAATGAATATGCACCGAAATAAAAATGTTGGTCCTTAAAAACAAACAACCAAAAAACAAATACAGTATATATATAGTTATTAATTACTTATTTTCAATTATTTTTTTGAATTGTATTATTATTATTATTATTATTATTATACTTTTAAATTAAAAGCAATAATATAAAATAACCACACTTTTATTTAAAGTAACACAAAAATTAAACAGAAAATATCCCTATATTAAAATAAGTAATTCTATATTTAATTACAGTTTTTTGTTCAGCTTTGGTACTATTTTCACAAGGTGTACATTTTCAAAACTCTTAGTACAAAAATCCAAACTGATCACACTTGTAACACAGCTAGTCATTCTTTGAAAACATGATCCCATGCTTTCATTACAGTTATACATTTTTCAGTCCACATAATCATTGTTTCAAAAGCAAGATTATTGTAATATGTAATGAGAACATTTGGTTTAATCACAGAAACACAACAGTATGATCTTCTTTCAACTTAGTACTTTTAACAATCAGTTCATCCAAAAGCAAAGAATGCAAGATACATGTTTCAAATCGGCTTTAGAAGTGCTGAAATTAATATGCTACAGTACTATAAAAGACAGATTACACAGTTTTCACATTAGGCAATACACTTACATTACCCAACATTTACATAATCTATAATTTACAAAATATCCATCATATGTGTAATCAAGTGAAGGATCAATGAAGACATCCTCTACAATCATTTGGGCAAATTACTGTAGTTTTTATTTTTCAGATATAATTGTAACATAGGTATACTTTCTATAATGAAATGTAACTAAATGAGAACAAAACATAACATTTAATGCACACATTACATTAATTTGGATCAAGCCTGTCTTTAGCATTTGGCCATAGATTCTCGTCCTAGTGTCAATGTTATCATTGTTCATGCACCTTGGGAAAAACCTTTTGGTGTGACTGAATCCATGCTTGACATTGGTCTACACTGATGTCATCACATGCATCATCCATGGCCTGAAGGAGGGTGGCACGCTCAAGGGGTTGGCGATCATAGACCTTCCACCTCCATGCTGAAAAAAGGGTTGAGGAAAGGAGAGTATGGAGGCAGGTAGAGGGTCATGAATCGGGGATGGACCTGAAACCATGCTTGAACTACATCTGCGTGGTGGAACCTCACATTGTCCCAGACAATTACATAGGTGACCCCTTCACCTTGACAGCCCGGCTCAATTTCATTGAGAAACTCAATAAGATGTGCAGCATTATAGGAACCAAGTAATGGCCTAGGTCCTACGACACCATCTTCAGAGATAGCTGCGCACATGGAGATGTTTCCTCCACATTGTCTAGGCACTTGGACAGTGGCCCGTTGGCCACTGATGTTCCGATCCACGGCGACGAGTTTTGGCCAGGTTAAAGCCCGCTTCATCAACAAAAATTTACTTGTGATGGTTCACATCAGCGTCAAGCACCATAACCCTCTAAAAAATATATTTTGGTTAGTTCTTTTTACAGTGTTGTTCCAATATACATATGATGTAAGTGATGCATCAAATAGTAACAGTAATACATTGTATAGTGCTGTACCTTAACATACTCAGCCCTTAGTTGTTTCACCCGGTCATTGTTTCTCTCCAAAGGCACCAGGTAACTTTGTTTCATTGATACCTGGTGCCTCTTTAAAAGGTGGCCTACTGTTGGTAGGCTGATGGATGCCACATTGGCAAAGGTTTCATTGTTTTCCTCAATTGCCTGCTTTATTTCTGACAGCCGTATATCATTTCTGGCCCTCACCATTTCCACCACTGCCCTCTCTTGCTGGTCGGTCAGCACACGGCCACCACTATGGGGTTTTCTGTCAATTCTAAGCATAAAAGAGTATACTGTCAATAAATCATACTGTACCAATACTGTAACATGTCTGATTAATTTACATGCATTACAATTTACTGTAAATTTAATATAGTATACATCCTCCACACTTACCGGTTTTCTTGGTGAAAAGTTCGGATGATAGAATTGACAGTTGATCTTTTTAGATTTGGATCAACTAATCTGGCAGCCTCTGCCAAAGTAAGGCCTCGGTTCACCACATGATCAACGATGATGGCCCGGACTTCATTAGACACAACAGTTCTGCCTCCCTCTCTCTGATGACCAACCCTTTGACGGGCCCCATGCCCACCTCTCTGACCTCTCTGACCTCTCTAACGGATCCCTTGTCCACGAGCTCTTCCTATTCCTTGCTGTCTATCCTGCTCCATGTTGAAAGAAAATGCCAGTGTTTACACCCAGGGGCGTCGGACTGGGGGGTAAAGGGTACCGAGTACCCAGGGCCCGAGGCAGGGGGCCCCTTAGAAGTCAGTTTTCTATACATACATATTTGGTACAGGGGCCCAGCAAGATGGTTTGTACCCAGGGCCCAAAATTTGGTGCTACGCCCCTGTTTACACCCCCACTTTTATGTATATAGTGGCCAATTGTGGTTACCACTATGTGAAATCAATTAGCAATAACGAGTATTCCTCATGTGTGGTTACACGTAATTTACGTAAATGTTCATACAAACACACATTTTATTTCTGTAGTTCTCAAAATCCATATACTGTATATTTCTGAAATGAAAATCTATAGGTTTACCAAATGATTAATTGATTAACCATTAAGATCAGTTGGATTAAATAATAGACAAATGTATTAAACTGAACAAAAAGAGATGCAAATCAAAAGTTTGATAGTAAGAGCTATTTGAAAGGCAGTTACTGTGAATGAAACAATAATGTAGATGAAACACTTATTTTGTGTTGTGAAAAGGATACTTTGTGATTTTGTGAATTGTACTAACACAATTGAAAACATGATGAAATTGATTTTAAAAATGCACTTTTGATGATCTGTTGTGATATTAGCACTAAGAGTTTGGAAAATGTACATCTTGTGAAAATAGTACCAAAGCGAATAAAAACTTGTAATACTTTTGTTATCTTAAACAAATAATATACATTTTTTAAATAAATAAGCACACTGTAAAAGCTTCTTATTTATTTTAGTATTGTGATTTAATTATTTTACCTTGATCTGCGGGTTGGATTTCTTCAGTCCCATTGGTGTGATGTTCTGCAGCCAGATGTACTTGTTCTCTCAGGCCTCTGCGGTTATGATTCCAGACGACCCATAACCAATGGCTGATTTTTCTGTGTGTCTTCATTAAGTAAATCTATGGCAAGTTGGGACCATATCTGTGAGGAATATTCTGTGTTTCTATTCAAAATATCAGCTTTCTGCAGCGTCTTTATCATAAAATCAATCCCTCCAGCCTGTGACCATAGATCTGATTTTACAGGTTTTGTGCCTTTTTAGGCCTCCCCATTCTACAGTGTGAGAGATAGTGTCAAAGTCTGACTATGCCGTCCACATCCCTATATATCAATACTGTCTCACTAAACATCTGTCCTTCGCTCTGTCTCACAGAGTCTTTGTTTCTGACTTCATCTGACCAGCAGATGATTACAAACGTTCTTATGGGAAAGTTTGGGGATGGACAACATTTTTACCCTATCGCCACTTGTGATAAGATAAAACAAAGTTCACATCGAGGCCTGTGGTAACTTTCCATTGTTATTCATACTTTCTTTGGGGGTAATGAAAGTCGTTATTTCTGGGAAAGACAGGCACACACAGCCAGTGTATTGTGAGCTGAACACGCAGTGACACGGGCTGGACTTGAACGACCCAGATCAATTAAGGCCACTGGGAGCAATATGGAGCTACACCGACGACCATGGCATCCAATGACACTTCTTGGACACTGCGATCTGAAAGCTACGACTTGCGTACTGGTTGTTCTGTCATTGTTGATTGTTTTACTGCTCACTCCAAAAAAGGCATTGATCCTGAGCCTGTGAGGATGATGATGAATGGTACTGCTTCAGTTAACCATACTTTGCGACCGAGACGAGTACGAGAAACAGCAGAAGATTTTTAGCAAGCTTATCTGAGTCCTGGATGGACCATCCCAGCCCTCCTCATCCATATGCTACGAACCTGTGGTGGAGACTAACCAACCATACAGCAAAGAAAAGTGGGTTTCCGAACTGCTACGTGTGCACACAGTTCGCGCACAGTACCGCTGGGCACGCCAAGATCACGACACATCAACCTTCATGGCTACAGTGGCTGTGTCAGCAACTTTATATAACGACAATACTATCCTCTTTTTAAACAACAAGGAATGGACAACAATGAAGGTGACAAAAGAGTGTTTGGCAAGGCAGCAACTGTTCGGAACATACCAACTAATCTCACATGTTACAGCAGAGTTTCAGGAACTTATGCTTTAGGGGAAACACCAAAGAGTAAATGCAACGTAATCTACAAAGAGAACGACACTAATCCTATCACACAACGACGTTGTTATAGATGCTTATTTGAACCTAATTTTGCCGCTGGGAGTTCGACACAAGCTATAATGGCTTTCAAATACTTGACATCACACACAGCCATACGTGATGCATGTAAGGCTGCTTGTGCAACTGTGCATGTATCAGATGAAGTGGGCACAGGAGTACTAGAAAATGCATACTGGCAGTGTGGGTATGCAATCTATGTGTCTCTGCCTATAAACTGGACAGGAACATGTGCTCTAGTTCAACTGCACGGAGGAGCAATGGTCATACAGCACCAACCACATGAAGTTATGAAACGAAAGAAAAGGGGACTGCTTAACATTGTGCAAGACAGCCCAGTGCCAAGAAATCATCACATCTGGAACATAGCTGAGAAATTGCTGGCTGTTTTTGTGCCTGGAATAGGTGTTGCATCAGTAATGGAAGAGGTACAGGTAACCAGGTATGAACTGATTTCTTTCATTGACACGACAAATATTATGATGGAAGGCATCAAGGAGGAGCTGAGAGGACTAAGACTCACGGTTCTGCAGAATCGTTTAGTTTTAGACCAACTTACGGCATCACAAGGTGGAGTTTGTGTGATAGTGGGAGAAACGTGCTGCACATACATTCCAGATAATGATGCAAAAGGCCATGTCATTGAAGAAGGGATACATAATTTGACCTTCATGTCAAAGACTCTGACAGATCGGGAAACTAATTCATTCTCTTTTGGATGGGGATGGTTTAAAGGTATTTTTAGTAATGTGACAAATGCGATGATGATGGTAATTTGTATAGTTTGCTCGTTCTTGTTGATCTTGTGTTTGTGGCCATGTGTAATGAAATTGATTAGAAATGCTGTGTCATCTACGTTTCAACATCATCATGATTTGCATGTATGTGACACATATGATTCCAGTCAAAGTGGCAGTGAAGATGACATTTAAACTTAATTACCTAGGGTGACAAGGTAATGATTAGAAGGATAAGAGCAGATGTTATCTGTGGTACGAGATAACTGTTGTAAGAGTTAAGAAGAAGGGTTTATGTTAGCTTGCTTAAATGTAAGAGATGTCTCACAAAAAAAATGCTTTTGCTTTGTTGTCTGAAAAATTATGGTGTGTTTTGAATCCATGTAAATTAGCATGTCTGATGATGTACTGTTGTAATGTAAATACTATGTGTGATCAAAATTATTTAGTTCATGCATGCATGTAGTTTACTGAGTTAATCTTAGTTTCATATTATTAATTATATTTTGTGCTGAAGGGTTGGGGTCAGAATCCCTTGTCTCTTCACTATATCTATATATCGTTTTGAGTTTTTACATTATTCCTATAACAAGTGTGAATCAAGTTATATAATCATTACTATATTCAACAATATAATCATTACTATATTCAAAGAGTGATTCATATATTGTTTTAATCATATTTTGTTGTCATCATTTCTACCATTATATTTTTAAGTGCATTATGGTGTCTGATTTTTCTTGACCAAGTAAAGGTTACAGGGGTCAACCTCTATGTGATTTACATGATCTAGTTCACAAAATCTTACTTCTTTCATGTGTATGTCTCTAAAGAATAAAGTATAAATGTATAATTGTTTAGATTTTATGTTGTCTTAGCCAATCAGAAGTAAACGATTATGTAATGCATGTCCTTGTAAAAGGTATACTTGTGTGAGATTTGTTTGTAAGGTAGAGTTGGCTTGCGACCTCCTCGTGACTTTGACGCTGGCTCTACCAATTTAACTGCAAACTATTCTTCAGTAAAATTTTACTTATTTGATTGAATTTCACGACTCCTGGTCTTCTTTCATCATATCTGGTCCTGGATCTGACAGCTGTTAACCCCATAACAGTGCTAACCTTAAAAAACACTTCAATGTCAGCCCCTTTTTTGTGCATAGACATAAAAATGCACTAAATTAAAATGACGACTCATTGGGCCATGTTTTCTCATTAAAATCAGATGATTTCCTATAGAATGTAAGGGAATAACTCTAGAATAACCTCCCTGATAATGTTTGGGGGCCCAGAAACACTATCCTAATTTAAATCTAGATTAAAGACACATCTCTTTAGCTAAGCATTCAATTAACACATATCATAATTTTGTACTATGTGATGAAATAGTAAAAAGTGCAAATGACCATCTTTTGCCTGAAATAATATGACCAGCAGCAATGCTAATCTTTCTCCTGTTGTCTCGTTGTTTGTATCTCAGGATGCTCAGCATATTTTACTAGAGATTACAGCAGCTCCAGTTCGGATCCAGCCTCACTTGGTAAGACTTCTAATGACATCAACACTCTTGAAGACAATGTGTTTGAACAATTTTCAGATGTTAAATGATATTTTAAAGTGTTTAAACTAATTTCAGTTTTTATGTCAGGTGGTACAACAAAAATATGATGTTGTACCACCTGACATGGAAAGTGTACCACCAACCTACCCATACTTGAAATTAGCATTTTTTATCAGTATTTGAGAGAGCTCTACAAACTTTTTCACTCTGCCAAAGAGATCAGTTAGGCTCCTCTGGATGATGCATTATCATGTTTACTGTTATTACCTTGTAAATTCATAATAATATTTGAGAATATACAAATTGTTGGACAAAAGTTTCTCAATTACCTCAATAGCTTTAAAACTACTGATATTTATTAAAAAAACAATAACATGAAAGGCTTCAAACCTAAAATGATGGCACTGTTTTACATTTTTAATTATTAAGACACCATGTTAAATTGTTTTCTTAGTCTGTTCATTTGTTCAGACAGTTGCACCACCACCTGACATTTTGGGGGTTTAATGCTGCCTTCAGCAATAATCATAAATAGGCCTAGTTTCCTAGTTTAAAAAACAAATTATCGTAATCACGACTTCAGAAGAAGAAAAACAAAATAATATGTATTATTAAATGTAAAAAGTAATGATTTCAAACTAAGGTTTTCTAGATTATAGTGATACATGTCATGAAGTTATAAACATTTTTTAAAGTTAAATAATGCACTTGCCACAACATAACTTTGTGACAATGTTTAGAAAAATATATGAGCGATTTTTAAACAAAACTGTCTGCTTATAGATTCTATCTTTCATTGCTAATTGCTTTGTGTATTTAAATGTTAAATTGGAAAACACTGAACTGTTCTTTGTGCTTTTGGGAAAAACCTTGTTCATTTAAATGTATAACCTGTTTGCATACTGTTTTTGCTGTTTGTGCTTTGTTCTATAGTAAATGCACAAATTTTTGAGTCTGTATCGTTCATATGTCGTTGAAAAAGTCCCTAAAACAGTTTTGGGCCAATGAGGACAACTTAAATTAGACCACTTAATGTCCTCCCATATTATTATAAATGTTGCAGTTATGTAACAGTCACGTATTTGTGTTAGCTGGGTGAGACCCTCTGAAAGCATCAAAAGCAAAATATAAATATTTCTAAATAAAATGTTATTGTCACTAAATTGTCCAGTTGGACAATTGTCCTCACCATGTCCAGTATTCAGAATTTAAAACATTTTTTCACAAATGTTCTATTTTTGGTCAAGCTGAGCCAACCAGTCCTGTGCACGTATGCCAGTTAACCATGTGTGCCAAACAGAAGAAACTGAGAAGTCATACTAAAAATGTCTAGCAAGCAAGCGATAGCTAAACCAGAGTGTATCACTCACACACTTTGGGTTCACATCGAAGTCAAACCAAGGCATAATACTCTATTCTAACTTAAGGTAAGATGTTTTTTTTTATTTTCAATCTTTGCAGTGACTGAATTGTGATTATAGAAATGCATTTTGAACATAAGATGAGTGTGTGCGCGTGTCCTTTCCGGTGTTGTGCCGAATTTCGACCCCTTGCCAAATTATTACCCCCCTCGTTGAAGTCAGTACCTGATTGCCTAATCCTAACCCTAACCACTCCCCATAACTAATCCTAAACGTACCAATAGAGGGTAATAATTTGGCGGGGTTGAAATTTGGCACAACACATGTTTTTCGCACGCTGGAAACGGCGCTGTCCATGGTTCTGAATTCCATACATTATCCTGTATTCCAGAATCCACTTCTTCAGGACTTCATAACAAAAACTTAACTTGAATCATTACAATAAGGGTGTTGCTTATTTATAACGTTGAAAATATGATAAATGTAAAGTATCTGAATTTCTTTAATCAATGAAAGAAATGTGTTGTACAAGGAACAGCAGTTATAATACATACTTTTACCTAATACATTGATCAAAGTTAATTGAGTAGAGTGATCACTAGGAACATGCTATAACCTCTGGAACATGAAAAAGGTGAAAATAGAATAATTTCTTCAGAATAATATGATTGTAATATACTTACAGTAAGGTAGGTATTGGCAGTATTCAACATGTAGTAAGTCAGTCTGATCACTAGGAAAGCACTACAACCATTTGAATATAAATATAAAAAAACACTATAGGGGAATTACAGTTTATTACATAAACATATGTAATAAACACATGTAATAATGTTTATTACATAAATATATGTGATAATTGTACAGTAAGGGAGTTATTGTCAAAATTTCACCTGTAGTAAGTCAGTCTGGTCACTAGCAAAGCACTACAACCATTGGAACAGGAAAAAATACTTTAGGGGAATTACAGTAATGTTTTCTTGAACTTATTAGTTTATTGTACGTACAGTAAGGGAGTTATTGTCAAAATTTCACCTGTAGTAAGTCAGTCTGATCACTAGGAAAGCACTACAGCCTTTGGAACAGGAAAAAATACTTTAGGGGAATTACAGTAATGTTTTCTTGAACTTATTAGTTTATTGTACATACAGTAAGGGAGTTATTGTCAAAATGTCACCTGTAGTAAGTCAGTATGGTCACTAGGAAAGCACTACAGCCATTGGAACAGGAAAAAATACTTTAGGGGATTTACAGTAATGTTTTCTTGAACTTATTAGTTTATTGTATGTACAGTAAGGGAGTTATTGTCAAAATTTCACCTGTAGTAAGTCAGTCTGATCACTAGGAAAGCACTACAGCCTTTGGAACAGGAAAAAATACTTTAGGGGAATTACAGTAATGTTTTCTTGAACTTATTAGTTTATTGTATGTACAGTAAGGGAGTTATTGTCAAAATTTCACCTGTAGTAAGTCAGTCTGGTCACTAGGAAAGCACTACAGCCTTTGGAACAGGAAAAAATACTTTAGGGGAATTACAGTAATGTTTTCTTGAACTTATTAGTTTATTGTATGTACAGTAAGGGAGTTATTGTGAAAATTTCACCTGTAGTAAGTCAGTATGGTCACTAGGAAAGCACTACAGCCTTTGGAACAGGAAAAATACTTTAGGGAATTACAGTAATGTTTTCTTGAACTTATTAGTTTATTGTATGTACAGTAAGGGAGTTATTGTCAAAATTTCACCTGTAGTAAGTCAGTCTGGTCACTAGGAAAGCACTACAGCCTTTGGAACAGGAAAAAATACTTTAGGGGAATTACAGTAATGTTTTCTTGAACTTATTAGTTTATTGTACGTACAGTAAGGGAGTTATTGTGAAAATTTCACCTGTAGTAAGTCAGTCTGATCACTAGGAAAGCACTACAGCCATTGGAACAGGAAAAAATACTTTAGGGGAATTACAGTAATGTTTTTTTGAACTTATTAGTTTATTGTACGTACAGTAAGGGAGTTATTGTCAAAATTTCACCTGTAGTAAGTCAGTCTGATCACTAGGAAAGCACTACAGCCTTTGGAACAGGAAAAAATACTTTAGGGGAATTACAGTAATGTTTTTTTGAACTTATTAGTTTATTGTACGTACAGTAAGGGAGTTATTGTCAAAATTTCACCTGTAGTAAGTCAGTCTGATCACTAGGAAAGCACTACAGCCTTTGGAACAGGAAAAAATACTTTAGGGGAATTACAGTAATGTTTTCTTGAACTTATTAGTTTATTGTACATACAGTAAGGGAGTTATTGTCAAAATGTCACCTGTAGTAAGTCAGTATGGTCACTAGGAAAGCACTACAGCCATTGGAACAGGAAAAAATACTTTAGGGGATTTACAGTAATGTTTTCTTGAACTTATTAGTTTATTGTACGTACAGTAAGGGAGTTAGTGTCAAAATTTCACCTGTAGTAAGTCAGTCTGATCACTAGGAAAGCACTACAGCCATTGGAACAGGAAAAAATACTTTAGGGGAATTACAGTAATGTTTTCTTGAACTTATTAGTTTATTGTACGTACAGTAAGGGAGTTATTGTCAAAATTTCACCTGTAGTAAGTCAGTCTGATCACTAGGAAAGCACTACAGCCTTTGGAACAGGAAAAAATACTTTAGGGGAATTACAGTAATGTTTTCTTGAACTTATTAGTTTATTGTATGTACAGTAAGGGAGTTATTGTCAAAATTTCACCTGTAGTAAGTCAGTCTGGTCACTAGGAAAGCACTACAGCCTTTGGAACAGGAAAAAATACTTTAGGGGAATTACAGTAATGTTTTCTTGAACTTATTAGTTTATTGTATGTACAGTAAGGGAGTTATTGTCAAAATTTCACCTGTAGTAAGTCAGTCTGGTCACTAGGAAAGCACTACAGCCTTTGGAACAGGAAAAAATACTTTAGGGGAATTACAGTAATGTTTTCTTGAACTTATTAGTTTATTGTACGTACAGTAAGGGAGTTATTGTGAAAATTTCACCTGTAGTAAGTCAGTATGGTCACTAGGAAAGCACTACAGCCTTTGGAACAGGAAAAAATACTTTAGGGGAATTACAGTAATGTTTTCTTGAACTTATTAGTTTATTGTACGTACAGTAAGTGAGTTATTGTCAAAATTTCACCTGTAGTAAGTCAGTCTGATCACTAGGAAAGCACTACAGCCATTGGAACAGGAAAAAATTATTTGAAAATTGTACTGTTTGGGGGGTACAGTTGTAAGACCCAGGACCAGATAATAATATGATGAAAGAAGACCAGGAGTCGTGAAATTCAATCAAATAAGTAAAATTTTACTGAAGAAAATGTTGCAGTTAAATTGGTAAAGCCAGCGTCAAAGTCACGAGGAGGTCGCAAGCCAACTCTACCTTACAAACAAATCTCACACAAGTATACCTTTTACAACGACATGCATTACATACATAATCGTTTACTTCTGATTGGCTAAGACAACATAAAGTCTAAACAATAATACATTTTTGATAGATAAGTGGGTATATCGCCGTTAATCAGAATATTTGTCGTCCATTTCCGAGATTTAAGTCCGTGGTGGTGACCTTCTTCCAGGGTCCGAGAATGTTTTAGGCTATATCACAAAGTTCAGAACCTGCAAAGAATATCAAACGCACACACACAGAACACTGACAAACAACAGTTCTCTTCGAGGCTGAAGAAGGCCTGAGCTAATTATCAGAAGATCAGTCCACCTTAACAGGCTGATAAAACATTTCACTCCAGGAAAGCAGGAAAGATAATATGCCCCTTTACTCCACTCCCTAAAGAAATACACATGAGATGTTCACTTAATGAAAATAAGGTGAAATTATGTATAAATTGACCCTCAAACTTATACAAGTCAACTAAGACAGATATATAGATGCAGATATGTGGATATTGTTGTGAAATATGCAATTATTCTATTCTAATCATGGCTTTTGGTATATGAAGTATTTCTGGGTCATAGTAAACCACAATTGTAACTAATAAAAAGTGGTTTTATAATGAAAGGTACCATAAGTAGTTGTTAAACAATTTATTAAGAATGTGTTTACTGTAAAACACTTGTATTAATAATCATTGTAACCATATATTGAGAAAATAGTTTATTAAGAAAAACACCTCAACTTGTTTTATAAAGATTTTTATTATGAAGCTGGTTTATTAAGGAAAATACTGTAAATTGTTTTATAAATATTCTTATTATGAAAATGGTTTATAAAGAAAAACATACCACACTGAATGTTGTAAGCATTTATTAAGCAGATGATGGTGGCAGAGTAGAGAGGAGTTGAAAATATATTAGAAAGAGCTTTGCAAAAGAAAGGAGAAAAATGCCATCATTACCGTCTATGTGTTGCAGACGAGATACAGAAGATACAGCGATGATGGAAAGGTCCAGAAAAAGAGGACAAAGAGTTTTATATGCAAAAGTCCTAAGGGGTCTTCCAGAAATAATGACAGTTCAAGATTTTGTGTTTGACCAATTGGCTGTAAAAGACTGAATGTATGCAGAGGGAGTTTCCAGGAGGGGATTTCTGAACATGTCAAAAAGTTGATAGACTTTAAAAAGGACTGTAAAGAATGTCCAGCCAGAGGCAGATTCACCAAGGACGTCTCCGGAGTTAGATACCTTGCCATTGCACCTCATTAAGTTAAAAGCTTGTAAATTATTTGGTTTTGATTTACTTACAATATATATATATAATATATATGCAATGCATGAGTACAGAGTCTCTCTCGCCACTCTCTGAATCCCAAGACAATTATCATCAAAAGGCCCCTTGCATGTGAACACAACACAAGGGCACACACTGGAATGCACCTAAAAGAAAATGAATACAGAAATGATTAGGATACATACTTGATTGTTGAATTTTTAATAAGAATAAAGTAATCATTCAAAAGGATATATATAAAAGGATATATATAATTAAATTGAAGAGACAGGGATTCTGACCCCAACCCTTCAGTATGTACAGTAAGGGAGTTATTGTCAAAATGCCACCTGTAGTATGTCAGTCTGGTCAGTAGGAACATACTACAACCTTTGGAACATGAAAAAATCCCTTTGGTGAATTACTGTAACTTTTACATAAAACATTTTTGCGTACTGTATGTACAATAGCCTACACAAAAGTACACTAAAGCAGTCTAGGTGAATACGCAGCAAATATCAAACCTGAAACTATTTTTACCCTGGTTGGGTTTTTTTTTTAAACTTGACTATGTTCATGGTGCTGTCCACGTAGGCTATGTGGTCCTGAAGGTCCTACATGATCAAGTCTGCAAGTTGCTTTTTATATTCGCTTCGCATATTTGCGGAGTTCCGCGTTCAATATCTCATGAGCTGAATATTGTTACTACACAAAGAACATTGTTTTAATATTTTAATCTCCTCAAAACGAGCTTTCCTTCGGGTTTGCACTTTGCAGATGGTCCCTTCTTAGCAGCCTGCGCATAGAGATCAATGTATTTTGTCCAGTGCGAAGGAAAGATCGTTTTGAGGAAATGTATGTTGTAGCTTCTGGTGTTTTATCTGTAGTTATATGTGATAGGTGTTGTGTGTAGCAACAACGTTTAGTTCACGAGTTATTGAACGCGGAAGTCCGCGAATGTGCGAATATGCGAATATAAAACCAACTTTACCT
>NW_026266485.1:0-25539 GCF_025860055.1 Xyrauchen texanus
TAAGTGCAGTCGGAGTCTATGATCTGGAGACTTCATGAAGGGAGAAGAAAGAACGACAACACAAGGTTGTTTCTATTCAATCTACTCAAAGTTCATTATGGCAAGCATAATATTTATACCTTTCATATTACAAAGAAAAACCAACAGCCAATAGTATAGTGATAGCAAGACTTGCTTGAGACAGCCAAGGACAATAAATGTTGACCAGAATAGCCTGGGAACGGTAATCATATGAGGTCAAGCAGTCCTGGATATTTGTTATGTCCGACTGAGATATTTAGCTAAGGAAAAGAGTATGTGCTGGTTGGAATGCAAAACATTCTGAAAGAGGATAAGACAAGAGAAACTAACAACATCTGTGAAGGTCATGGACTCTTCGATGCGTGTGGTGTGATTCTGTGATTCGCACACATACATTCATAGTTAGATGTCAAACTAAAGACAGCATGTACAATTTATATTTCTCACAAGGTAAGATTCAGAAACCCTTGTTATTAATGACACCTGTGGCCATGAAGTGAACTGCAGCAGCTACCTGTTGCTCATGATCGTGCACACACTCCATAGGGAGGAGAGTGAGCATTTACCAAAACAATGACATAATGTACATAGATACTGAACGTGATTCACCGGCATCATGCTGACAGATGAGGTAGCATAATTAAAATGACACAGTTATGATTGTTTTACAAACTTTGAGACTGTATATTATATTTGACTCTCCAGTGCTGGAACAGGGCTAAAACAAAGTGTGGATATCGGTCTGGCTATGTGAGACTGTAGTTTGAATAATCACTTTTCTTTGCATGATACATTGACTGCATTTATACGATAGCTGTTAGCTAAACTTGGTGGATGATGACAGTAGATGTTTATAAAATAGACTGTACATTATAAATATGTTGACACAATTCAGTATTGATCTGATTCATCACAAATGTAATTTTGATATATCGCTGCACTATTGTTTTATAATAACAGAATATATATATTTTCTGTATAACCAAGTTACGTTACACTATTGAATGTGTCTTTTTGCATTATCTTGAACATTGTCTAGCATTCATTTCATGTGTTATTGTAGTTTAGCTAAAATGACACAGATCAATCCTTATGGCTCAATATTTCACATGCTTTGCAGTTATGTAAGATTACCTGTCCAATTAGAAAAACACCAATTCAGGGTCACTTTTGATCCCCAAAACCAAACGAAGGTCCATCCAGGAATCAAATGCCCTGCCGATTTTCACTCTAGTTTTCACTCGACCACGATCACATTCCCGGTTAGCCAGACTGGATTCAGTAGATACATTTTTTATTTTTTTTGGCTTACTCAGAGTTTGTGTTGGAGTCGGTGTTGTGCTGGGACGTTTGCTGGATTCATCTCTAAGATAATGTTATCTAGTGTTGCAGTTTGTTGTCACTGTTGAATAGCGGAAGAGAAGCACTGAGGCTCTCGGGAGCGCACATAAACGGCACATATTTTTGATTTTCCCGGCAAAAGCGACCCGCTCCCTCATTTTATAAGTTGTGATTCAAGCCGTTCACACATTGGCAAAAAAAAGGTGCTGCTTGCTTGATATAACCAAAATATTGTTGAAATGGTTTTGCAGTATTTGGTTGGGTAAGACTTTACCTTTTTATTCGATGGGAAACACAGTGGACATTGACAGTGATTCAGGGAAAAGGTCTTTTAGCCTCTTACTTAAAAATCAATTCTATATCAAAACTGCTATTCAAATAAAAGTGAAATGTTCAAATCTTACCGATCATAACAGAAGCAGCATCACTGGTAAATGATGCAAGAGTGTCTGCAGGTCTGCATTTCTCTGCTGTAATGATGTTGAGGATGGTTTCTGTAATAGTTGCAGCATCTCCAGTAGGGATGTAACGGTTTAACAGTTTCACGATATACCCCAGTTTAATAATAGATGATTTTCACACCATAGACATTCTTATTCACAGAATTGCATGAATATAAAATCTGTTTAAATATAAAATCTGAACTTTTCTAAAATCCAAATCAGTTTAATGATGACATCATCAGATACATTTGATAAATCGTGATTTCCTCATTTTACATTGAATGGACACTTCATTTAAAGGCACGGCACGGGCTCATCTCACCACAAAGACATGTCGGACCCTGAACATTTATTTACACCATCAAAAGCTTTTTCTTGGTCCAAATCTAAAAATCCTACATTAAGATTATTGTCTCTGGCAAAAGAAATCAGATCATGTATTCAAAACAAATGATCAAATATTGTGCGTTTAGGAATACAATATGACTGATCAGCGTGAATTAATTTAGATATGTAAAGTTTGAATCTTTTGGTTAATGCTTTGGACAGTATCTTATAGTACATTTATTTCACTGCTGAAATCTGCAGTGTGAGAGTATTTTGGACATTTTGGGTTTGGCACCATTAATGGTTCTCAGTTATTCTGTTTGGAAAGTTTGTTGCATCGTCCCATGAAATCTGTGGAGGATAATATATTTAGATGCAAACGGATTGTGTTTATATGAAATGTTATGATGAGCTTATTTTCATTTTATATTATTTATTATTTTTTAAGTGCAGCACAACAGCAAGACTACAATATGTTTAATACTAATAATATGTTTTATTTGTAAAGTACTAAATAGGGTTTATAAAGTGCATTAGCATACAGGAAATGAACAGTGATACTGTAGCACATTTGCTTGTCTTGTGCTCCACTCTGTCACTGTATTAAGATCATTTACTGAGAAGTCTCACAGGTCGCCCTGCACAGGTGCTGGTACATCAGCGAAATTACCCACCACTGTACATGAATAATCCGCATTTGGCAGGTGTTAATTTAAAACCTTGCTCACCAGGAGTAGGCTGTATGACAAATTCAGGAGAAAGGAAATCATAACAGTGTTTATGACATCAAGCTTTGCAATCACACCCACACTTTCTGCGGGAAAGTTTTAAATAATCATGTGTTGGTGAATGGTGAGGTTCCCGACCCCTGCCATAGCAGAAAACAGTACTTGAGAAAACAACAATAAATAAACTGCAAATGAATAATCATTGTTTACAATCAAACTAAGTTACAAAAGCAACCAATCACTGAATCAAATGAAAATCTAAACTGTTAATTTGGGCAGTAATCATTACAAATTATTAGTATTTGTGTTTGTTCAATTAAATAATTATTAAAAAATGTTATTTTATAGTTTGGCAGATGGTAAGTTATAATGTACAGGCAGCACGTTATCTCACAATAAACCCAGACAGGGTGATCAGGACCCCGATGCGAAGCGTCCCACTGCAAGACAATACAAGAGAAGGTCCCTGGTCAAAGCAGTACGGCTCGAGAAAATAAAAAACAAAAAAACAGATATACATCATCCAGAGCACTTCAGGACAAATACAAAGAACAGCATTTTTTATACATATTTCTTCTCGGGAAATCTTGTTGTGTTGTGGATTATTTCTGTTGTGTTTTCAGCATTTATTTGCTCATTTGGTTGCAGGAAAACTAAATAACAGTCCTGTGTGTCTTTATTAGAATCTTTTCTGAAAGTTTCAACTAGATGTAAAAATTTGATGGTTTTACAGCCTCTTTTTTATCATGCCAATAAATTATTATTATTAATTTATTTATATTATTATAAATATTAATTCATAAAGATAAAGAGAGAGAGAGAGAGAGAGAGAGAGAGAGAGAGAGAGAAAGACATTCTCTGTGTGTTATTTCAGATAAAATCACTTTGAAGTAAGTTTCAGGTGAGCTGAATGTGATGTCATCATTTGTGTGTGTTTGTGTTTTTATAGTGTGGATCATGGAGGAGAGTTCAGGATTACAGCAGGACCACGCAAATGTAGGTCTACACACACACACACACACACACACACACACACACACACACACTCACACACTCACGCACATATACTCACACACACACACACACACACTTACACTTGCACACACATACACACACACTCACACACACACTCATACTTGCACAAATACACACACACACACTCACACTTGCACACACACACTTGCACACACACACACACACACACACTTGCACGCACAGACACACACACACACTCACACTTGCACACACAAACACACACACACACACACACACTCACACTTTCACACACATATACACACACACACACACACTCACACTTGCACACACATACACAAACACACACATATATACACACACACTCACACTTGCACACACATACACAAACACACACATATACACTCACACACACACTCACACTTGCACACACATACACATACACACATATACACTCACACACACACACATATACATCACAAACTCACACACACTCACAAACACTCTCACACACACACTCACACGCGTGCACGCACGCACACACACACAAACACGCATATACACTCTCACACACACACACACTCACACACTCATGTAGTGTTTCCATGTTTTATGGGGACTTTCCATAGACATAATGGTTTTATACTGTACAAACTTTATATTCTATCCCCTACTTTACATTTGGTCCCCATAAAGTGATAAATACACGCTCACACACACACACACACACACACACACACACACACACACACACGACGCCACTATCACACACACTTACAGACATGCACACACACACACACACACACACACACACTCACTATCACACACACGCACTCACTATCACACACGCACACACACACACACACACACACTCACTATCACACATACGCGCACACACTCACAGACACACACTCACTATCACACACACACACACACACACAAACACACACACACTCACTATCACACACACACACACTGGTTTAGTGATTGTTGTGTTTTAAGTGTTTTTTCTCTTCTTGTGTTCAGATGTCTGTGATCTCACACTGGATTCAAACACGCACACACACACACACACAAACACACACACACACTCACTATCACACACACACAAACACATGTAGTGTTTCCATGTTCCCCTTCTGTCGCTCTCTCCACGTTGTGTCGGAGAAGCTTACACTAGGGTCTCTCTTGAGTGCCGATATCCACCTCTGATCTTATTGAAAAGGGCCAATGGGAGTTGGCAGTCAGTATTTGCATACCCCGCCCGGACATACGGGTATTTAAGCCGGGCAAATACGGGAGTTCATTCAGAAAATTTCTTCGAGCCGATGGTCTGTCTGCAGTTTTCTGCGAGTTACACGCCACTAAAACGCTCCTGTTTCCTCTGACGATCTGCATGCTGTTGGATCTTGACGGCGCACAACAGCGGCTTTCTCTTCTCAATGCACGGCGTGCATTGTTGCCCCTGAGCGCTCGACAGCGCAGACACGCACACACACACACACTGTGTATATTAAAAGAGTTTTTACTAAAAGAGTAATATTCTCTAAAAGAGCAAACACAGGTGCGTTGAACGCCCTTTTAAGGACGCGCCTTTTTCAAGATGCCTTTCCGCACCTGTGTCGCTCCTGGATGCGTAGAGTGCTCTCTACTTCAGACGGCCACAAGCGCTGTCTCGTGTGTTTGGGCCGCGATCACACCGAGGCGGCGCTTATGGATGGTTCATGTTCTCACTGCGAGAACATGACCATGACCACGTTAGTGTCGCGGCTTGCTTTCAACAGAAAGCAAGCCACCCCAGCTGCACCCCGCATTGCTCCTTCTTCCCACGGGATTAAGGACGGTGCGGTTGGCGCTGGGGCGATTTGGGGCGGCAGCGGTGCGGTTTCGCCGGTAGCCCCCGCGAACCTCCCGCTCCCGACACGCCGCTGGTCCCCGCCCACGCCAGCGGCGATAGCGGCTCGCCTCACGGCCTGGCTGTCTATCCTCCCGAGTTCGAAGCAGACGAGCTCGCCGCTGCATCGGAGAGTGCGGTGTCTGATGCCGAGGACTCCCTGGACTGCCGCCTCGGGCCAGCAGGCCCAGGCTGAGGCCGACGCTCAGGTGTCCGACATGCTTGCCCGGGCCGCCATGAGCGTGGGGTTGGATTGGAACCCTCCATCCTCCCCACAGCCTTCACGGTTGGATGATTGGTTCCTGGGGCGGCGCCGCTCAGCGGCCTCGCGATCCCCCGGTTCCTTTCTTCCCGGAGGTGCATGATGAGCTGACGCTCACGTGGAGAGCCCCGCTCTCCGCCGTCTAGGTGCCACCCGCTCCACTCTCACCACCCTCGACGGCGGAGAGCGCCACGGATACGGGCGATTCCCCAGGTCGATAGGGCAGTTGCGCACCATCTATGCCCCGGTAGCTCCTACGGACCTGGCGGGCCGCCCGCACTCCCATCCAAGCCCTGTAGGACAACATCCTCGCCAACGCCGAAGGCCTACAGTGCGGCTGGACGCGCTGCCTCCGCCCTGCATGCGATGGCCCTCCTGCAAGTCCACCAGGCCAAAGCACTCAACATGCACGGGGTGGACCTGATCCTGATGTGCTGCAGGAACTGCGCCAGCGACCGACCTCGCCCTGAGAGCGACGAAGGCCACAGCGCAGGCACTCGGACAGGCGATGGCCACCCTAGTGGTCCAGGAACGCCATCTTTGGCTCAATCTGGTCGAGATGCGTGAGGCTGATAAAACCGCTTCCTGGACGCACCTGTCTCCCAGATTGGCCTTTTCGGCGACACCGCCGAGGACTTCGCCCAACAGTTCTCTGCGGTGGAGAAGTAGACGGAGGCCATCTCTCACATGATGCCCCGCCGCAGACCTGCCGCTATGGGCCCTGCCCCGTCTGCTCGCCGAGGGCGCCCCCTGCGAAGAAACCAGCTCCTGCTCCGCCTCAACCCGGGCCCAGCTCTCAGCCCCAGCGCCGAAGCACCCCGCAGGCGGCGCGACGCTCCCTGTCTCACGTAACCCCTCCAGGACCCGGAAGGCTCCCAAGCTGCTCCTGAGACAGCCGACCCAGAGCCGAAGATGTTAGCTCCGAGGTGGTAAGACCGCTCCGCCCCCGGTGGAGGGCCGGAAGAGAATCCTTTGTTTTTTCATGTTTATTCATGTACCCACATTCTCACTAACAGAGCTATTTCCTTTGCCTCTGGGTCACCTGGCTCGCAAATGCCGTTCTCACGGCAATCTGCTTTCAGATCACAACAGTCCCGGTACACCGGACGCCGGCGTCCCGCCTTCCGCCTGCCCACGACTGTCCCTCGGCCGGCCGGTTCAGACGAGTACAGAGGACGCCAACATCAGACCTCCTCCTCAGTCACGAACCCGCCTCTGCCGGGTGCGCTGGAGCAAGGTAAGTGCTTTGAGTCTATTCTCAGCACCTCAGCCTCAGGCCGCAACGAGCCGCCCGACGCTGCATTACCTGTTCCGCCTCGCTGCGAGGCCCCGCCGGGTACGCCCAAAATACTCGTCCCTTTGGTGCCCCTAGCGCAGAGCTGGGAAGCGTGGCTTTCGCTTCCCAACGCATCACGCTGGCTGCACCGACCATTCGACTCGGTTACGCAATTCAGTTTGCCCGCTCCCGCCCCTTCAGGGCGTTGCTCTTCCGCAGTACACGGCGAAGCACGCCAGTTCCCTGCACACGGAAATCGCGACCCTCTTAGCCAAGGGCGCGGTAGAGCCCGTCCCTCCAACCGAAATGAGGAAGGGTTTCTACAGCCCTTACCTCATTGTACCCAAGAAAGGCGGCGGCTTACTGACCAATCCTGGACTTGCGAAGTTTTCAATCGGGCCTTGTTAAAACTCCCGCTCAAAATGCTCACGCAGAGAAATATTCTGGCTGGCGCTCAGCATCTAGATTGGTTCGCAGCGGTGGACCTGAAGGACACGTACTTCCATCGCCTCAATTCTGCCACGGCACTCGACCCTTCCTACGGTTCGCGCTCGACGGCCAGGCGCTCCAGTACAAAGTCCTCCCCTTCGGCCTGTCTCTGTCCTCGCCTTCACGAAGTCACAGAGGTGGCCTTGCCCCGCACGAGTAGCCGGCATCCGCGATTCTCAACTACCTCAACGACTGGCTCATCCTAGCACACCTCGAGAGTTACTATGCACACACAGAGACCAGGTGCTCCGGCACCTCAGCCGCTTGGGGCTTCAGGTCAACTGGGAAAAGAGCAAGCTCACTCCGGTTCAGAGCATCTCTTTCTCGGGTTGGAGTTAGACTCAGTCTCAATGACAGCACGCCTCACGAGCGAGCGTGCTCAGTCGGTGCTGGACTGCCTCGCTTCCTTCAAGCCAGGCACAGTGGTCCCTCTAAAACTTTTCCAGAGGCTCCTGGGGCATATGGCGTCCTCCACGGCGTGTCGGCCGCTGGGGTTGATGCATATGAGACCACTCCAGCACTGGCTCCAGACTCGAGTCCCGAGACAAGCATGGCACCGCGGCACGCATCGGGTAAGGATCACCCCCGCCTGCCTCAAAACACTCCGACCCTGGACAGACCTCTGCTTTTTACGGGCAGGAGTGCCCCTGCAGCAGGTGTCCCGACGCGCCCTGGTCACAACCGACGCCTCCGGTCCGGGTGGGGTGCCGTGTGCAGCGGGCACGCAGCAGCGGGCCGTTGGAAAGGGGCCCCGCTGCGTTGGCACATCAATTGCCTGGAGTTGCTGACCGTCCTTCTTGCTCTCAGGAAGTTCCTCCCGTTAGTTCGGGACAAACATGTCCTCGTGAGATCAGACAGCACCACGGTGGTGGCGTACATAAATCGCCAAGGCGGCGTGACGCCCCGCCACATGTCACAACTTGCCCGCCGTCTCCTCCTATGGAGCCAGCAGCGACTCAAGTCGCTGCGTGCCACTCACATCCCCGGCAAGCTCAACGTCGTAGCGGACGCGCTATCACGCACAACGCCTGCCCGGCGGCGAGTGGAGGCTTCACCCCAGTCGGTCCAGCTGATCTGGGAACGGTTTGGCAAGGCCCAGGCAGACCTGTTCGCCGCCCAGGAAACCTCCCACTGCCCGCTCTGGTGCGCCCTAACAGAGGCTCCCTCGGGACAGACGCTGGCACACAGCTGGCCCCCGGGCCGCGCAAGCACGCATTTCCCCAGTGAGCCTTCTTGCACCGGTGCTGTGCAAGGTCAGGGAGGACGAGGAGCAAGTCACGCTAGTGGCCCCCTACTGGCCCACTCGGACTTGGTTCTCGGAACTCAGGCTCCTCGCGACAGCTCCTCCCTGGCGAATTCCCCTGAGAAAGGACCTCCTCTCTCAGGGACGGGCACGCTCTGGCACCCGCGCCCAGACCTCTGGAACCTCCACGCCTGGTCCCTGGACGGACGCTGAAGAGCTAGCCGGCTTACCGGCGACCGCTATGAATACCATCAACCAAGCCAGAGCCCCTCTACCAGGCACCTTTACGCCCTAAAGTGGCGCTTGTTCAGCAGATTGGTGTTCTTCCCGAACGGAAGACCCGCAGAGGTGCGCTATCAAGTCTGTGCTCCTATTCCTACAGGAGAGGCTGGACAGGAGGCTGTCCCCGCCCACCCTCAAGGTGTATGTTGCCGCCATTGCCGCCCACCACGCATCCTGTAGACGGCAAGTCTTTGGGCAAGCACCGACCTGATCCTCAGGTTCCTGAAAGGCCTCGAGGTTAAATCCCTCCCGCCAGGCCTAGTTCCCTCCTGGGATCTCTCGGTAGTCTTGGCAGGACTCCAGAGACCCCCCTTCGAGCCGCTTGAATCAATTGGACTCAGGGCCCTCTCTCTTAAGACGGCCCTGCTGATCGCGCTCGCCTCTATCAAGAGGGTCGGGACCTGCAAGCTGCTCTCTGTCAGCGTACACTTGCCTGGAGTTCGGTCCGGCAGATACGCCTGTGATCCTAAGACCACGACCGGGCTATGTGCCCAAGGTTCCTACCACACCATTCCGAGATCAGGTAGTGAACCTGCAAGCTGCCCCGGAGGAGGCAGACCCAGCCCTTTCGTTGCTGTGTCCAGTGCGCCTCATGCGATTTACCTGGACCGCACACAGAGCACCAGACGCTCTGAGCAGCTCTTTGTCTGCTTTGGGGACGGCAGAAAGGGAATGCCGCCTCCAAGCAGAGGCTCGCCCACTGGGTTGTCGATGCCATCACACTGGCTTATCACACCCAGGTCGCGTGCCCCTACCCTTACGGGTCCGAGCTCACTTAACAAGGGGTGTTGCATCCTCGTGGGCACTGGCCAAGGGCACCTCCCTAGCAGACATCTGTAGAGCCGCGGGTTGGGCAACACCCAACACCTTCGCGAGGTTTTACAACCTCCGCGTTGAGTCGGTTAGCGCCTCGTGTTTTCTCAGGTCCGAGCCCGTGAGAACTCGGTAACACGTGAGACCGACCGGCCGGGTGGATCGCTATGCCCAGCGCTCTTTCCTGACGCCAAGGTTAAGTAGTGCGCCTTTTCCCAGGGCGCTCCACTCCGAAGTCGGGACCCTGGTCGATTCCTCCCCAGCCCTCCGGG
Organism: Xyrauchen texanus; assembly: GCF_025860055.1. Lineage (NCBI taxonomy): Eukaryota > Metazoa > Chordata > Actinopteri > Cypriniformes > Catostomidae > Xyrauchen > Xyrauchen texanus. The sequence goes on from NW_026266485.1 coordinate 10,385, forward strand.
TCCGCGGTTCAGCGGAGGAACTCGCCGACCCAAGCCACTGCGGGTACCCTGATGGCTACCCTGTACTGGTACAGGTGCTCCACAGGTAAAATAGAAGGCCTCCTGCCGGACGCCCCTGTGTGTATTTCCACGGTTCTGTCCCCTTACGAGCGGACTCCGTGTCTCCCTTAGGCAGTTACAGCTGCCCCGTCGCCGTGCTGTAGCAACTCCCCTTCGAGGCTGGGATCTACCACCGCGACCTTACTTTCCACACGAGCCCTAAGACGGCCGTAGTGACGTGGTCTACCACTTTTCCTCCCCAAGAAAAAGGGCAGGTGTGGTCTCTGCAGGGTCTGGGTAAGACCCCTTCCCTATATGCGTGTAAGGGCCCCGGCCGTGATTGCTCTATGCGAGAAACATAGAGAGAAAAGAGGCCCAGCCAGGCTGGCCTGTTCCCATGTTGGCAAACATCGCCTTGTTCCCTCCCAGGGTAACTAGAAGGATCCCGATGTTCGTATGGGGCATTGGGGAAGGGTACGTGCAGCCGGGTACAGACGATGCGTGGCACTGGATGAATCCCTGCCCGCCTCTGTATCGGCAGTTCACGCATACGGTTCAGCACATGGCAAGATTGAATGGGTTCCCTAGTGTCGCTTCTCCGACACAACGTGGAGAGAGCGACAGAAGGGGAACGCTTGGTTACGTATGTAACCTCCGCTCCCGAGGGAGGGAACGACACGCTGTGTCTTTCCTCCGCCATGTCACTGAACCGAGCCACTGTTGTGGCCGGACCATTTCCGCTCCTCAGAAAAATCCTGAATGAACTCCCGTGATTTGCCCTGCTTAAATACTCGTATGTCCGGGGCGGGTATGCAAATACTGACTGCCAACTCCCATTGGCCCTTTTCAATAAGATCAGAGGTGGATATCGGCGCCAAGAGAGACCCCTAGTGTCGCTTCTCCGACACAACGTGTCGTTCCCTCCCTCGGGGAACGGAGGTTACATACGTAACCAAACGCTTTATGGGGACTTTCCATAGACATAATGGTTTTTATACTGTACAAACTTTATATTCTATCCCCTAAACCTAACCTAACCCCTAAACCTAACCCTCACAGAAACCTTTCTGCATTTTTACATTTTCAAAAACATAATTTAGTATGATTTATAAGCTGTTTTCCTCATGGAGACCGACAAAATGTCCCCACAAGGTCAATAATTTCGGGTTTTACTATCCTTATGGGGACATTTCATCAGTGATAAATACACGCTCACACTATCACACACACTCACACACACACACACACTGGTTTAGTGATTGTTGTGTTTTAAGTGTTTTTTTTCTTATTGTGTTCAGATGTCTGTGATCTCACACTGGATTCAAACACAGTAAACACTGAACTCATTCTGTCTGAGGGGAACAGGAAGGTGACACGTGTGAGAGAGTGCCAGTCATATCCTGATCATCCAGAGAGATTTGATGAGTGTCATCAGGTTCTGTGTAGAGAGAGTCTGACTGGACGCTGTTACTGGGAGACTCAATGGAGTGGAGATGATGCTGATATATCAGTGTCATATAAAGAAATCAGCAGGAAAGGAAAGAGTGTTGACTGTTGGTTTGGATTCAATGTAAACTCCTGGAGTCTGTGGTGCTTTAATAACAGATTCACTGTCTTTCACAATAATAACAGAACTGACATACGTCGCCCTTCACACGACTGTAAGAGAGTAGGAGTGTATGTGGACTGTCCGGCCGGCACTCTGTCCTTCTACAGCGTCTCTGACACACACACACTCACACACTTACACACATTCATCAGCACATTCACTCGACCCCTCTATGCTGGATTTACAGTTTATCCTGATTCCTCAGTGTGTGTGTGTGAAATGGATCATCAGAGACACACACACACAACTGGATGAGTGAAATATACTCACTGTATCTCACATCAACACAACTCCAAACTCTTTCTAGAAATCATTTCATCAATTAAACTGATTGAATTCAATACAATGACAGTACTTTGTGTCTCACTGTGATGTGATTGAACTTATTTACTATCAGATTCAATAATAAAAATTATGATTTTAAAATCCCAAATACTTCAAATGAATAAATGAGTCTATATATGAACTCTTTATTAAACACACGGCACATTCAGATACTCATTGTTTTATTTATACTAAATAAACATTTACAAATACAGAATTCTTGTGATTTTTCTACAGTATATAAATCTTAATACTTAACAGACAATTCTAGAAAAACACCTTCACACTTTTGCATTCATAAATGGATTTATAATAACTAATTACAGGATTAATTACAATTTAAAGTTCACACAGATTTTAAGAGTTCACTCATTGATAAAAGTAAAATGCTGTCATCATACACACACCCTCATGTTGTTCTGAACCTTACACATTTTTATTCTGTGAAACACAAAAGGAAATATACGGCAGAACATTAGAGACTGACATTCTCAGTCACCATTTTCTTTCATTGCATCTTTCTTTTCAATTTAAGTGATTGACTGAAATTCAATATTGCAAAACCTTCTATTGTGTTTGACAGAATAATAACATACAGGTCTGAAACATACGGAGCCCGTAAGAGGACAGAGAGGAGGACTTTCCCCACCTGATATATTTTACATTTCCTCACAATAGTTTTTGAAACAGCACATGGTCACAGTCTTGTGTTTGTAGATCTGTTTGTGTAATGTTGTTTATATTATTACAGTTTTTTAAAGTCGCTAGGACACATTTCTCAATACTTAGGTCACTTTTTCAAAACTCTTCACACAGTGAGCACAACAGAAGTATATGTGGGCTAAACTGTGGATCAATTATCATTGCTTTGGCACAAAATGCATTCAGTGACTACATCTTTCAAATTACATTAATTCTTTTCTCCCTCAAGGGGATTAGGGTGTCAAAGGCACTGGCAGCAGGGTGCCGGTTGGTGTGAGCAGCGAGGAACTCACTAGTTTTGAGTCAATGGTGCAAACACAAGATGATATGCGGAAGAACCACAACCATGGTCAACGGATGGCGTCAACAGCAAGTAAGATGCTACTGCGGGGCAGCCACCTCGCCAACCTTGTTTGTTGCACCTTTGTGCACCACGTGGTAACCGGCGCAGAGGCCCAGAGAGCCAGTCTGGTGGGGGCACGACGCCAACTGCCTTTTTCACTGTGCAAGGCGCCTTGACTGGAGACGTAGGTGGAAGCCCTGTGGCGATGAGGGGAACGCAACATCAGCAGGCTGAAGTAGCTGGGAGCTGATAGCGGAAACCTTGCACACAGGCGGCTCAGAGCTGATGGTCGCAGCATCACTTAATCCTGAGCGCCAGTGGGCTGAGGCAGCACTGTGAGCGCCTGGGCAGCCCTTTTAGGAAAGCACTGCCTACCCCAGAAGGGGAAGCCCCTAGAAAAGGTGGGGTAAAAAAAGCGTGCTCAGAACACATCCTGGCTGGTTTACCGCTACCAGCGGGACTTCACCTCAGCGGTCGAAACAGAAAAAGGTAAAAAGTTGATTGTTGCTTCATGGAACGTCCACACTATGCTAGACGGAGTCTCCAGACCTGAGCGGAGAACAGCTCAGATTGCGAAAGAACTAAAACGATATAGAGTGAACATTGCTGCCCTTCAAGAGACCAGGATTGAGGGTCAGGGTCAGGTGCAAGAGGAAAACTACACCTTTTTCTGGGTTGGAAAGACAGAGGGAAGGAGAGACGCTGGTGTGGCCTTCGCTGTCGTTATGGTTATATGTGTACCAATTGAGAACAACAGGCCCCAAACATGACCTACCCAGATGAGGAAAAGGAGGCTTTCTACCAGGAGCTGACAACGATTGTAAGCAGAGTCCCCTCACAACACAAGCTGTTAGTTGCGGGTGACTTCAATGCAAGGGTGGGAAGTGACTGTGAAACCTATGCTGGAATCATTGGAAAGTTCGGCAAAGGTAAAAAGAACACCAACGGAGACCTCCTGCTTAACTTCTGTGCTCAACAAGAGCTATGTCTCACTAACACCTTCTTCAGTCAGCCAGATAAGAACTTCTTCACATGGAAACACCCACGCTCTGGACACTACCATCTGCGGGCTTCATAAGATCATGTGCACCAAGGTCATGCGTGGGGCGGAGTGTTCGACTGACCATTACCTTGTGAGGTGTCAGATCAGACACAAGATAACCATGCCAAGGAGAAAAACTAATGGCACAACCCCTAAAAAACTTGACCTTAGAAAGCTTGCAAATGAAGAGCACTGCAGAAGACTGGCTGAAACTGTGTCATCTGCAGTAAATGGTGCAAAAGTCAAAACAGTAGGATCAGAGGACATTGAAGAACAATGGCAAGCACTGAAGAAGGCAGTCTATTCTGCCGCAGAAATGACCTTAGCTCACCCACAGCGTAGGATACCTGACTGGTTTCAGGAACATGATGAGGAGATCCAGAAGCTGCTGGATGAAAAGCACCTCCTGCATAGCTGACATCTGCAGGAAAACTCTAATAGGAGTAAGGCTGCTTTTGCTGAGATCAAGGCCAAAGTACAGAGAGTGGTGAGACGAATAAAGAACGACTGGTGGCGTAGGCAGGCAGAAAAACTGCAAAGCATGGCTGACAACCATGATTATCATGGATTGTTTACAGGACTAAAGGCCATCTATGGTCCAAGGAGCAATGCAGTGGCACCTGTCAAGTCAGCAGATGGAGGAAAACTCTACACTGAACTACATGAGATTCAGAGTAGATGGAAAGAGCATTCTTGTAATCTGCTAAATCAGCAGGGATCCGCTGAACCAGATGCCTGTAAATGGCTAAAGAGGCACCAGAGTCGCGATGACCTCTGTTGTGAGATCACTATGGAATAGCTTGAGAAAGCCCTAAAGGCCACAGCAAGCCACAGAGCACCAGGTCTAGATGGAATCCCCTCAGAGGTGCTCAAGAAAGGAGGAAGAGTACTCAGAGAGGAGCTCCTGAAATTCCTGAAAGTCTTGTTCATGAGTGTGTACCTCAGGACTTCAAGGATGCACTGATTGTCACAGTCTACAAGAGAAAGGGAGATCGAGCAGACTGTGGAAATTACAGAGGCATTTCCTTGTTAGCCATAACAGGCAAAGTTCTGGCTAAAATCATACTCAGTCGGCTCAAAAACCTCGCCGAGCAAGTCCTACCAGGGAGTCAATGCGGCTTTAGGTCGGGGAGATCTACCACTGACATGATTTTTACTCTACGGCAGCTACAGGAGAAAGCAGTGGAGCAACATCAGTCTCTCTTTGTGGTGTTCATAGACTTTCAAAGGCTTTCGACACAGTCGAACGAGAAACTCTTTGGAAAGTCTTACAGATCTATGGATGCCCCGAGAAGCTTGTCAACATCATCAAGCAGTTTCACATAGGGATGAAAGGACAAGTTTTCATTGGTGGGCAACCCAGTGAAGCCTTTGAAGTTAACCATGGTGTAAAACAGGGATGCGTGCTTGCACCGATGCTTTTCTCACTATACCTCACAGCTGTGCTAGATTCAATGTGCCTTGATCTGTACAAGGGGATCTTTATTCGCACTAGGACAGACGGCAAGCTTTTCAACTTAGCCCGACTTAGAGCAACCACCAAGACCAGAGAACTATGCATCCGGGAGCTGCTCTATGCAGATGATTCTGCTCTCGTGGCTAACAACGCTGAGGACATGCAACATATAGTAGACCGGTTTTCGTGGGCAGCAGATTTGTTCGGTCTGAACATTAACATCTCTAAGTCGGAACTTTTGTATCAACCACCACCAATGTGTTCCAACAATATGAGAGAGCCACAGCCAGTGATGGTACATGGAGAGCCCCTGAAATCTGTCAAGGCCTTCACATACCTTAGTACAGTGACCTACACAAACTCCTCAGATCTGGAATTTGAGAGGAGAATTCAGTCTGCTACCAAGGCTTTTGGCTCTCTTGAGAAGCGCCTCTGGAGCTGTCACGACATCTCGTACAGCACAAAAGTGAAAGTCTACAATGCTGCTGTACTTCCTTGCCTGCTCTATGCCAACGAGTGTTTAACGCTCTACAGCAGACATATCAAAACACTCACACGAGTTCAGCTACGTCATCTACGTGCCATTATACACATCAGATGGCAGGATTGAATCCCAGATGTAGAGGTAATCCAACGAGCTGGCTCTGTCAGTGTTGAAGCCCTTATTACATCATCACAACTGCGATGGGCTGGACATGTGCGCCGGATGAGTGACAGCCGACTGCCCAAAGCAGTTTTTTACGCAGAGCTAAAAGAGGGCAAAAGAAGCCGCGGTGGTCAAAAACTGCGTTTTAAAGATGCCCTGAAAAGACATATGAGGAACACCGGGATCTCCCCGGAAAGCTGGGAGGAACAGGCCCTGCAGCGTGAGAAATGGCAGCATGGATTGAAAACCCCTGTCGCAGCTATTGAGAAAAAGTGTCAGAAAGACTATGAGAAAGCCCATGAGAGGCGGCACTATTCCATTGCAGCAAAAGACTTTGTCTGTAGCAAATGCCATCGCTGCTGTAGATCGAGAGCAGGCCTTCTAGCCCACACGAGAGCCTGCCTACAATAGCCTCCAATCCAGACAGTCATCGTCGATACACGACGGACTGCCGATGATGATGATGAATTATTTTCTCACTTCGACACAACAACCGCCAAAACTCTGTGTACTGACAGGCCAATGTGCACATGCTTACATACTGTTTTCAAAACTGTTAAACTTATGTTCAAAACAGTAACATAATACAAAACTGAATAAGACAGCAATTTGCTACTTTTCTACAGTAATATTTTAATGAAATATATTTTACATCTTAAAATTAAATGCTATAAAAATAATTGGACAATTGGACCAACCACAGCTGATTCTCATTGTAGATGAACATCTACACAGGTGTTACTCTTTCATTTTCATTACAAAAGAGACAACTGCTGAATAGTTTTGTATTGTGATGTATACATGGACCCAGCCAGAAATAGAGAAGTGGCTGAAAGAGGAAGAAGAGTGGCTGGGAGGGGCGAGGAATACGTATGCGTGGTGGATAGTGAAGCTTATTTAATTCATCTGTTTATTTTATGTCAAATTTCACTCTCATAAATGCAAGTTTTATAACAAAAATCTCCTTTTTTCAGTAGTTTTTAAATACATTCATAATTATATTTCTATTATTCAAAATAGTACAAATAGAAAAGCTGTAAAAACTGTTCATCTGTGCTTTGTCTTCAGAATCTGTGTATAAATGAAAGATCAAGTGTGTTTGTGAATGAATGTTTTTCCTCTTGCTCCCCTGAAACACAAATATATGTTGTATTGTGCTCGTGTTTTGTTGTTCAAAGCATAAAATAATAATAATAAAAACACAAAAGCTATTTTCTCCTCATCCTTTGAAAGTCAGCTCACTTAAATCACGTGAGTGTGTAAAATCTGTTGTGACTTTAAGACACTGTTGAATAGTAAATCTTCACTTCTGTTCAGAGCACTGTTGTGTCTCGACCGGTTCTTTCCTCACAAGAGACAAACTGATGATTTGAAATGATCATTTCTTCTGAAATTAATGTTGTCTGCATTTGGAAGTACATCAGCACATTGATGACATTAAAGGGAATAAATATAGACTAAAAGCAGCAAAACTTGAATTAGATTTGACAGAGAAAATAAACTGCTGTGAATAAATCAAAATCAGACTGATCATGATGAGAGTGATCTCACTCCTCTAACTGTTCAATTTATGAAGATATTTGCATTATAAAATAAAGAGTTGTAAAGTTAAAACGATGAATTACAGAGAGGAGGATGAGATCAACTGAAGAACATGAGACATCATTTCCATTTGTACTACAAAGATTTATATTTCAAGTGTAAATGACAAAGCAAGAATTGTGTGCTGAAATCACACTAGCTGGTGTATATATTTACTTGTGTACATTCATTTACAGCTTGAAATCTTTCGAGCTGTCTCTGTTCAGTATTATTAACACACACACACAAAAGGTTTCTTCCCACACTTGATTTGGAGTGCACATACTGAGTAAAACAGTATAATAATAATAATGGAGATCATCTCTCTGTCCAGTTGTGAGTAAATAATCCACTGAAGATGATTCATGATACTGTTACAGAAACATCTCGATCATGTTTTCTCGTGGAGAAATGCTTCAATACAGTCGCAGCAGACGCGTCTCAAATGTTTCGATTTCACTCAATGAAGTTCCGTCTTCATATTTCATAAATGTAATATATGACATATATGTCCCTATATCGCAAGTGACGCCGTCATATATGCTAAATATAAGACAATATATCACATATATACATATCTCCAGATATATTTTGATACAAGTTTATAACATATATAAATTGTCCGTGTTAAATGAGTATATTGACATATATTAATACAATGTATATGATTATTATTTATATAATATTGTATGTTATGACCATATATTTCACCAATATGTTTAATTTATTTATGCAAATGTATTTAAACAATACATTTTACATGCTTATGGTTTCCTTAATTCATTCCTTGTTTTTCTTATTTGAACAGTTTGAACTTTTCACAAGTCTACACAATCCACATTTCATTTCATTTCTATCCCATTTTAGAATTAGCACAATGTTTAATGAGTATTTTACCTTATCTTAACTGGCTCATAAAAACAAAACAAATACTACACAAACTTTATCATCAATAACCATATATCAATATCATCAATTTCTATATGTAAGAAAATACATACATACACATTAATACATGCACTACATATGCAGATGCACACAGAATAATACACAGTTAATATATGTCTCCAAACACAAAAATACCCCAATAAATATCTGGGGACCTCAAATATAATTTAAACACATTTCTGGGTTCTTCACTAGCATTAAAATAAAATAAACTTTGGTGCTTTCAACAAAACTTGGCAGAGCTGCAAAAACTGACGTCACTGATGTCAGACATGAAAACAAATGAAACAGTTACTTCATAATAATGAAGAAAAGTCATAATATAATCACATCTGTGCTGTTCCAAAGGCATGTACAAACATTTGTGTTCGAGTCATATAGAGGTTTATGGTAATACATAACCCCATAATATCGGGAAGCCAAATGATGCAGTGGGCCTTTACAAATCACTTTCTATTTTGTAGTACAGCATCACAATAATGTCTACAGTTGCTATACTTGTATCAGACACAACCCCAGACTGCTGATCAGCTTCTATACCGCTGCACAAAAGCATCATGACTTATTGCTGTGTGGTATTCCGGCTGCACTGCTGCAGACAAAACTGTATATGCAGAGGGTTGTGAAGATGAAAGTATTGTCGGCACCCCTCTCAAATCTGTGTGACATCTATTCAGACGTGTTCTCACATGGGCCACAAACATCCAGCAGGATCACTCACATCCAAAACCCCTTTTTGTCACCCTCCGCTCCCCAGGAACACAGATTAATCGGTTACGGAACAGCTTTTCCCGCCAGAGCTGTGGAGAGGCTGCAGAAACCATAGCTACTTCTATCAATCCAGCTTCCCTCATACACATGTACACACACACACGTATGCACAAATACACACATAATATATATTACATGTATGTAGATAATGCTGTAACTGCAGGGTTTAATGTAATAACAATAGATAAAGAAGAAACGGATAATGAAAGTTGGAGCATTGTTCCAACATCACACATAAAACATTCAATATTAATGATTTCTTAGACGGACTTTATGACAGATCTGTATATTTAATTGGTGGAGAGGTGGATTGAAGAATCTAAAGGCGGATGGCCTTTGTACGAGGCAACGGTGCATAAAGTTGCAGGTAAATTCATTTCTGAACTTTTATTATAATTCACACATTGATTGCTCAGAGAATAAATCATTTAAATAATCGCTGAACTGCATGAGCTGTTTATAAGATACTGATCAGATCGAAGCTAATACCCTGTCATACAAGTATATAGAGAATAAAAATAATTGCAGCCCAAATACTTGCCATATTCTGATCTGTTAGCAATATTTCTATACATTATTCTACAGTATTACATAATATTGAATTATATAGGTTCATATTGGCATTTATTGCGATGCTTTAATGGGTAAAATCAACACACACACACTTGTTAGGCTTTTATTTGTGCATGTAACATTGAAACTACATCAGTGAGGTGTATGATTGGTGCTTCATCATCAGGTATTTTGCTGCTTTATTTCGTACTAACCAGCAGATGACACTGTTTTTACACTCTGGAAGATTTGAATCTTTTCCCAGAACAATCCAAGTAAAGCCTCAGAGTTTCACAGGGCTTCATTTCCACATTCCTAATCTGCTGTCCTAAAATGAACATGTTCAGTGACATTTCCACTTTAAAGACAAAATAAAAATGATATTTTCATGAACTTTGTTTAAAGCACAAGGGTGTAATTACTTTGATGTTAAAATACTTTCTCCTATCTCAGATTATTGTGCAGAGAAAACAAAGTCATCCGTCACAAAGACTTTGCAGTTTTGTTGAGATCTTGGGTCTGACACTGAAATTACTGGTGAGCAGCCAAAGTGATTGAGTTACTGAAGAGATCATTTGTGTAAGAGACGATGATTTAATATGAATGTTGAGGAGAGATTCGCCTGTTTATGGCTGTAATGAGTCAAATAAATGACACACAGATACACATCAGTACAGTCACATTAGAAGGTTTGTAAGGAATAGCCGGCGTTGAATTTACACATCTCACACATTATCACTGCACTTTATAAGCTTTAAAGGGATAGTTCAGTGAAAGTGAACGGTTTGTCATCATTTACTCACCCTCATGTTGTACCAAACCAGTTTAACATGTGGAACAGTAAATGAGATGTTAGGCCTCAGTCACTGAATCTTTTTCCCCATTAATGAAAGTGAATGTTGAATAAGATCATTTGTGTTCCACTGAAGAAAGACATACGGGTTTAGAACAACATGAGGGTGAGAAAATGATGATAGCTCAACTATCCCTTTAAGAGCATGAAACACCTGCTGCACCTTTAAATGTTGTTTGTCTCTTTCAGACTCCTTGACAGGTGACCCAACAACGGAAATGTAAAGGATTTGATTGGAGTATAAATACAGAAATAATATGGTTTAAATAAGTTAGAGTATGAACAAACACTGTGTGATGTTCCTCCATGGATATTTCCAATGTGGACTCGTAGATCAGAAGAGAGAATGGACTGACAGGAATGCAGATAACACTGGATATTTGGTTCAAGATTATGTAAAGAGGAATTATTATAACTATATTCCAATATTTACTGATGATCTAAAGATCCAGAGTGTGCATACCTGAGTTTGATGTAGTCATATACAAAATAATGAATGACAGATTCTCTGTATTTACAGCAGAAATAGCAGCTATAATATTAGTGTTCAATGGATAGAAGAAGGCCTGAGAGAGTTTCATTTGTTCTGACTCTATTGCAGCTCTTAATAGTTTCAATTCAAAAGAAACAATAAGAGATGATTTATTGATGGAGATATTTATGATAATGCTGAGAATACAAAGAGTTGTAATTAATGTACAGTTGTGTTGGGTTGCTGCTGATGTTGGTGTGGAGGGTGATGAGATAGCAGATGGGACGCAAAGAGAGAGTTGAAATTAAAGGACAATGAAATAATGAAAGTTTGGAAAAGATGAGGCCAAATGGAAGAACGGCAGTGAGGGAATCAGTAGCAGAAGAAGTGGGACACAGATAGCAAACAGAAATCAATTAAGCTGAAGACTCTCAAAGGAAAATGCAGAAGAGAAGAAGTGATTCTTTCAAGATTAAGACTCGGACATACTGGATTCAAATCCTTTATTTAATGGCAAAGTGTAAATCAGATAAATGTGATGTTTGTAATGTTGCTGAACATGTTGAGCATGTCATAATGAGGTGTAATAAATATAATTCAGAGAGGAACATCCACTCACGTGAAGTCACTCTTATACTTGTGAAGCGAAAGATGGAGAAATGTGAGTTAAACCTTATTTTTGTAATATGAAATGTTTTTGTTAGAGATATAAACACTAAATCATCATCACTAGAGGAGGACAGTGCGCTACTTTCACGTTTTCCTATTTGAGAAAATAACAAACATTTTCTATTGAATGATGTTGGTTTCGTGTCTTTATCTCCTTCAACAAAAAACTATAACAAAAATAATGTTTATATTGCACATGCAGTTCACACACCAGGTTATTACACAAAAGGAGGAACTCTTCCGGGGTAACTCAAAATAATGAAAACAAGCTTGAAGAATATTATTAGCTTTCCATGTTTTACAGTAATACTATTTTGGAAAATAATCACTCTCTGTAACTCCTCACACACAATTGGTTGATTATAAAAGTCTTGCAGCAACTCTCAGACACGCAAATCACATTCTACCATCATTTAAACTGGCAAACTGTTGCTCACTGCAGCATAAGCTGATTTATTTTATTTTTATCAATATAATAATAATAAAGAATAACAGTTTCATACAGAATATTGGATGGGAATATAATATTCTGAATTAGAAATCAGTCTAAAAACAGTTACTTGACAATAGCAGCACATGTCAGCTGTTCTGGCCTGAAGCAATACCAAACAATGCCCATTTTATGCCATGATCATATAATGCCATTTTTAATTTCATGTTCTCACGTCGCTTCATATTTCATGGCCATATAATGTCATTTTTAATTTCATGTTATCACATTACTTCATATTTCATGGCCATATAATGTCATTTTTAATTTCATGTTATCACATTACTTCATATTTCATGGTCATTCAGATGTGAAATTGATGGTAGAAGGTACACTCATGGCATCTAATATTTTATTCACTGAACATTCAAAAGAATGTAGGAGCAAATTTAACATGTGGGAAGAGTGAAACCAATTTATTCATTTATATGTTTATGTGATGCTGATAGTGTCTTTTTCACTCTATTAAAGTTTGCATTCATAACATTGTTTTAACGCTATTATCCCCCCGACAACCCCAAAAATGATCCTCTCCAGCTGTCTTAAATAATGAAGGAGCTGAGAGTCTTAACACATATGAACCTTTATGAATCACACTTATTCTTAAATCTAGAAATATGAGTAAAATTCTGTCATAGAGTTTATACATATGGCCCTGTTCTTTAAGGGTGCGTTCACAACAGTATTTTTGGTGTGTCACCGGGTCATAAACATTTCAACCCTTTTCTGTGAAGACAAGTGATGATAGTGATGTAGTGTCTGTAGTGATGATATTTGGTTACATGTTTGTAGTATGTCCATATCTATAGTGTCATTTATACATTTTGTCAAGCTTGTACTTTTACAGGTGAGAATCTTATTTGAGAAAATAAGAAATATTTGGGTTTACAGATATTTATAATTCAGAATATTATATTTCCATCCAATATTCTGCATGAAACTGTTATTCTTTATAATTATTATTATTTTGAGAGAATAATAATAATTGACCTTATGTTGCAGCCTGAGCAACAGTTTGCCAGTTTAAATGATGGTGTAGAATGTGATGCAGTCCGAGTTTACATGAGGATATCTTAACTGTATCTTTTTCATTTTTCTTTTCAATTTCAGCATTGGACTCGTTTCCATCCTGTGTGGCCTCTCCTGCATTTACTGTCATTGCTTGCATCTGATTCAGCAACTCTCATTCTACATTACTGTTTGCTTGCATTTTGAACCCTTGGCAATAATAAAAGTCTTAGAAGTTTTCGTTTGGGCTGTAGTCGTACGTTCAAGTTTGTTTTTCATTGATTTAATGTGCTTGTGTGGATATTTGCTATGAAGACAATTATTTATTTCACAGTACATCATATATGGGAGCATGCAAAGACTCTGCATAAGAAATAACCTCTTATACACACTGTCATATTAATCCAAATAAATGTATCAGTATTGGCTTTTATCGTTTCTAAATCAATACGAAGGAAAATAATTTTTGTTCCATAGTAACTATTATTGTAAAACCATAGCAACCACAAAACCATCTTAATGTCAATCTGCAAAACAAAACATGGTTTCTGCATAAAATCCATTATCATAGTTCATTTAAGGGATGTTTTAAGGAATATCCACATTTCTTATGGTTAAATCCAAAATGGGTTTTATATTTTAGTTTAATATTTCCTTTCTCTGAGTTGCAAGGTGGTCTGATGATAAAGGGAACACATGGGCGAAGGGATTTTGCAAGTGTTGTTTTGGAAATGTCAGTTGAGGGACGGTCGCGATCTCTGACCCGGACGAAAACTGGACTTGAATGTTACAAAGCGGGCCAAAGTGGAAGTTCGCAATGTCCGGGGGACGTCCCCTGTTTTCTGGGAAGAGAAGGAAATTACATAAGGAGAGAAACAGAGAAAAACTGCGACAGATTTTTTGTTCCACTGAATCGTCTGAAACAATCAATAAATTCATTGTGAAGTATTTTGTAGGTGATATTCTAGTCAGTAAAGAGGAACATCAACAGTTCTTGACAGGTGAGTACTGAACTGCTGTTAAACAGTGAGGTTAAGTTAGTTTTGTTTTTGATGTTTCAGTCACATTCAGTGATGGGGAGGGTCTCAAGATGGCGGAGTGCACAGTCGTATATTTTACAGCTGAGAAAAGAAATAGGGTCTACTCATTTCAACTAAGATTTGTATTATATAGTTGCAAATGTCAATTGATCAAGAGTGATAATAATAGTTTTTGGCATTTATTACTAGTTATAGCTGATAAAAATCATCAGAGAGGAACTTTCTAATTTGCAGAAGCTAGCTTCAGAAAGAAGTATGTAATATGTCCTGTGACATACACAACACTGTAATTCACACAACGTCGTTATCATAGCTGTTACCACTAGGGGTAAAACGAAAGTTGCACTCAAAAAAAAAAAAAAAAGGAGGACCTCTTCACCTGCGTGAAGTTGGCCCCCCACCCAACGCAAAACTTCGGCAAAATAGTCTCAATCGTTTGTGCTTCGTTTGTGCTGTAAAAATTTTCGTTTGTGCTGCTTTGGTTTTTTAGATATTAAAAGAATATTTATAGGTCATCGTGAGGTCACTCAGCCCCCCACATGCTCCAAATTCACCCCAAACTGTCTCGTTCGTTTGTGCTTCGTTTGTGCTGGTTTGTGCCGGGTAAAAG
>NW_026266486.1:0-25504 GCF_025860055.1 Xyrauchen texanus
TAACTCAGCCCAACAGGAAATCGTCTATTTAGGGTTGTTTGGAAAAGGCATGCAATGGAATTTGAAATACTCCTCCTACAGAATTCCACCAATCGCCACGAAACTCGGTCAGCATGAAGTCAAGACATTGAGGATGAAAAATTGCCGGCGGATTTTTGATATCTCGAACGGTTTGGCCGTGGCGAGGAAACGAAATGATGGCGCGAAAAGAGAAACAGGAAGTGTGTTATAACTTCTGCATACATTAATTGATCTCGATGAAACTTCAGCAGTTTGTTCGCTGTAAGAGCCCGATCGCATGGATGTGACTATTGTGAGTCAAAGTTATAGCGCCACCAACTGGCAGAAGGAAGTGTGTCACTTTCAAAATGCTTTGAAATCACCCACTTATTTTTACCCGATTTACTTAAAACTTTTGGTGTGTAATGTAAACACACGGCAGATGTAGACATGTGAAAGGATTATTGATATCTTGGATACTGTTGCAGCGGCAATGCTTCAAACTCGAATATTCTTTTTTGATGCTTTTTAGACTCTTAGCATACTTGAAATTGCATGAAACTCGACAGACACATCACATTTATTAGCCAGTAGACATGTGCAAAGTTTCAGAAACGGGCGTGGTGCAGGGGCTCAGTAGCGCCACCTTTTGACAAAAGTGAGGGGTTGGTTTTATACTTTAACCCACAGTCACAAAACTCAGTAATTATATTGTTCTCATCGAGCCGGACAACTTTCTAATTTACAGTCATTAGCTCAGACCAACAGAAAGTCAGATATTTTGGTTTGAATGTGGATTTTTTGGAGAATTTTCTCTGCCTCTCCCACTGACCCTACGTCTCTCTGTGTCTGGGGGGAGGGGGGTGATTTGGCTGTTGAATGAGAATGCTTTTATTTTTGTTTTTCAAGGTTTTGGGGCCCTTAACGTGCTCAAAAACTCTTGAAACTTTGCACACGGGTCGGAACCCGCGGCCATCAGGGCCGGGCCGAAGATGGTACCCGGGCGTGGCAGGGGGGCTCGACAGCGCCCCCTTGAACGGGGTCTGAAAACTTGGTCCGTATATCAAACATGCTTGCATGTAATAATATGAAACTCGGTACACTTGTAGATCACATCGGGCCAAACAACTTTCGTGCTCTAAGTTTTATGCCAGCCCAACAGGAAGTCGGCTATTATGGGTTGTTTGGAAACACGTGCTCTGGAATTATATATATTCCTCCTAGAGAATGAATGCAATCGCCACCAAACTCGGTCGGCATGAAGTCAAGACATTGAGGATGCTACATTCCGGACGGATTTTTGATATCTCGAACGGTTTGGCCGTGGCGTGGAAATTGATTTAGGACTAAAAATGGACACATGAAGTGTGTTATAACTTAGTTAGTTCTATCTACAGTTACAAAATTCGACGTGTATATTGTTCTCGTCAAGCCGAACAACTTTCTAATTTACAGTCATTAGCTCCGACCAACAGAAAGTCAGATATTGTGGTTTGAATGTGGATTTCTCTGAATTTTTCTCTCTCTGACAGACAGACCTGCGATTCTGTGTGTGTGTGTGTGTGTGTGTGGGGAGGGAGGGAGGGAAGGGAGGGGAGGGAGAGGGGTTTTCTGTTGGGTGAGATTTGCATTAAGATATTGTTTTTCAAGGTTTCCGGGACTTTTGGGGCCCTTAACGTGCTCAAAAACTCTTGAAACTTTGCACACGGGTCAGAACCCGCGGCCATCGGGGCCGGGCTGAAGCTGGTACCCGGGCGTGGCAGGGGGGCTCGACAGCGCCCCCTTGAACGGGGTCTGAAAACTTGGTCCATATATCAAACATGCTTGCATGTAATAATATGAAACTTGGAACACTTCTAGATCTCATCGGGCCGAACAACTTTCGTGCTCTAAGTTTTACGCCAGCCCAACAGGAAGTCGGCTATTATAGGTTGTTTGGAAACACATGCTCTGGAATTATATATATTCCTCCTAGAGAATTAATCCAATCGCCACCAAACTCGGTCAGCATGAAGTCAAGACATTGAGGATGCTACATTGCGGATGGATTTTTGATATCTCCAGCGTTTTGGCGTGGCGAGAAATTAATTTATGAATAAAAAAGGACAGCATAATAATGGGAGCATAAAAGCAATCCATACGACTCCATTGGTATAATTCATAATTCCCACAGTGTACTTGCTTGTTATATTAGCTACTACAAAATATATAAATACATTTACTATCTTAACTTTAATGATCTACTTAACATAATGATAAATAATCGTAAAATATGATATCGTATGCTATGTATTGTGAATACACCCATGTTAAACATAAAAATGTACTTCCATTGCATACCATAGGAACACATAAGCGTAAATTATAATTACATTAATAAACCTGTACAAAGACCTCCAGATAAATACTGGCCTTCTGGATTAACACATTTAAGTGCTGCAAAAGATATTGGCCTATGACATCCTATGACATTAAAAATTATTCTACATTTGAATTACCTCATAGATGTGACTATTGTGGTTCACGGTCATAGGCCCTGTCCCAAATGGCACACTTCATATGAATTTTCAGTCTTGTGTACTTATTTCATGTCTCCATTAACTCCATGTGACCGTAGGGTGTCATTTTTCATTTTAGGTATCAGAAGGGTGCTCGCGCATACTTTGTGGTTGATATGTGCCCTCGATGTGCACTTTTGCAGAGCCCACACTGATGCAAGCTCTACAGCACACATCTTCTCGATGGTCAAAGCGAGGTTACGTTATTGCCCATCGTGCACAGCGACCCTAAATGCACGGGGGTGGCGGTGCCACCAGCAACCCTAAAGGCACGGGGGTGGCGGTGCCACCGGCTTGGGCCCGCCATCGCTGCTTGCAGCTATATTTATTATTATTATTATTATTATTATTTTTTTTACGACTTACGGGGCACTTTTGGGGCTCTTAACATGCTCAAAAACTCTTGAAACTTTGCACACGGGTCAGAACCTGCGGTCGATTAGGGCCGGCCTGAAGCTGGTACCGGGCGTGGCAGGGGGCTCGACAGCGCCCCTGGAACAGGGTCCGAAAACTTGGTCTATAACTCAAACACGCTTGCATGTAATAATATGAAACTCGGTACACATATAGATCTCATCATTTCATATATCCTTCATACTTTCACTTTTTACCCCAGACCAACAGGAAACAGTCTATTTAGGGTTGTTTGAAAAACGCACGCAATGGAATTTGGAATACTCCTCCCAGAGAACTCCACCAATCGCCACCAAACTCGGTCAGCATGATGTCAAGACATTGACCATGAAAAATTGCCGGCAGATTATTGATATCTCCAACGGTTTGGCCGTGGCAAGGAAAAGAAATGATGGCGAGAAACGAGAAACAGTCAGAGTGTTATAACTTCTACATACATTAATTGATCTTGATGAAACTTCAGCGGTGTGTTCGCTGTAAGAGGCCGATCGCATGGATGTGACTATTGTGAGTCAAAGTTATAGCGCCACCAACTGGCAGAAGGAAGTGTGTCACTTTCAAAATGCTTTAAAATCACCCACTTATTGTTACACGATTTACTTCAAACTTTAGGTGTATAATGTAAACACACGGCAGATGTATACGTGTGAAAGAATTATTGATATCTTAAATCCTGCTGTCGCGGCAGCTCTTCAAACTTGAATTTTCTTTTTGATGCCTGGTGCAGGGGCTCAGTAGCGCCACCTTCAGACAAAAGTGGGGTATTGTTTTCATACTTTGACCTACAGTCAGATATTTTGGTTTGAATGTGGAACACATTGCACAAGAACTTTGAAGCTCAAAAAAGCACATAAATGAAGCTTAAACAGCAAGGAAGTGTGTTATAACTTCTGCATACATTACTTGATCTCGATGAAACTTAAGCAGTTTCTTCACTTGAAGAGGCCGGTCGCGTGGATGTGACTATTGTGAGTCAAAGTTATAGCGCCACCAACTGGCAGAAGGAAGTGTGTCACTTTCAAAATGCTTTGAATTCACCCCTTATGTCTCAATTGAACAAACAGTTGATAAAGAAATCGGTATCAATATATTGAATTATGAATTATTTCACTGATCAACTGTGATGTCCGGTTAAGATGAAAATAAACTATTACTCCTAAGCGATTGTCTTTCTGAAACACGTCACAAAAACTTACAGAAGCGGATAACACAAACATGACGTTGGAAATATACACTTATCAGTATAGTTATATTAAACTTGTCTATTTCAGTTATAAAGCTGTCTCATATGTAATTTCTCCTTTAATTCTATAATATAACCACTAGATGGAGGTCTAAGCACATTTTCTGTATTCTCGTTGTTTTAACGTAAGAAGAACACTTATGCGTGTTGACTGTTGAGAACGGTGTTTGGAGATTTTAAAAGACGCGGACCAGGCGGAAAAACAAGACATACTGCATCATTGCGTTCAATATTTTAACGAGGGCCACTCGTACGCTGTACACGGTGTAAGCATCAGCTTGAGGACTCTTCAAAATGTATATAGGTCTCAGTTCTGGATGGAGTTATTTGCAGACCTTAGAGATGCTGGATACTTCAACGGGAGTCAGTGAGCGTCATTGCTTTGGTGATACAATAAAAAAATACTCTATAAAAAAAAATAAATAAAAAAAAAAAAAACAGGGTTTCCACGGGGTCTTAAAAAGTCTAAAATTTCAAAATCACAATTTAAGGCCTTAAAAGTCTTAAATTTGCTGAAGTATTGTGTTCTAGGTCTTAAATAATTTTTAACAGGTCTTAATTTACCTACGTCCATGTAAATCTCATTTAAATGCTCCATAGCGCTTTGGAATGTTTCTTTTTTTACTTCCGTGGTGTTGTAGTTTCTTATTTAAGCTAGTCCAAATATAATTCAGCTGTATTATGACTACAAAATAGACCAACATGCAACAGCCAGCTTTGAGCTTTCGTGTTATTGGCGCGAGTCTCTCGGATACAACAGAAAGACGTTAAACGGATTTTATTCAGCTATGAGGAAGTGCAAGTTTAGCGATACTTGGCTTGAAAAATCTGAATTTAGGTGCTTGGTTAAACCCAGTTGCAAATAACGCATTTGAAGCCTACTGCTTATGCAAGAAAGCTATTAAATTGGGAATGTTGGGTGTACGGGCGCTGGAGTCTCATTCAAAAAGTGAAAAATATCTAACTGCTGTCAAGGGTCTCCAGCAAACTACAGCCATCAGCCATTACGCGCTTTGGAATAGCGGATGATGACTAATTTCCAAAATCACGGGACCGTTACGTGCTGATGTTCGACGAAAGTCTTGATCGCACCACCAAAACGAAACAGCTGGACCTGCACGTACGTTTTTAGTCTGCTGCTGAATGGGTCGAGACTGCAATAAATAAAAATAAAAAGGAATAGGCTACAATGAATGATCTATGGCAGGGCTAGTATAATGGTGGCCCCAGATCATCTTTATCTGACCCTCCAACAGTTTTTTTATTTTTAAAAACCCTCACAATCTGATATCAAAGTGCCCTCTCAGCAAAGGTTTAGCGCGTTCATAGGCAACCGCATTCATCGGTGAGTTTAACAACGCTCATTGTGGCGTACAACACCATTCATCGGTGAGTTTAACAACGCTCAACTGCAGGTAAAGCAGCACTCAGAGGTGAGTTCAACCAAAACAACGCTAAACTGCATGTGGCTAATGTTTACACTCAGGGTACATTACGGCATGTTTTCCATAACGTTACGACGTTCTCAATATAATTCATAATCACACGTTTATAATGAACAACGCGTTATGGTTATTGTGTTATTAAAAACTGTGTACGCAGGTGTTACAGTTAACATGGTAACACTAAGTTACACCTGGTTTACTTGTATGTTACTGATTAAGAAGTAATGTAAAAAAAACAGTTATAACTGCATGAAGATGAATGGTAACACAATACTGGCAAAATACTGTTTACATCTTGCAAATGCATATGATTCAAGACTACAATTCCCCCAGAACGGAGGGAGGGGCGGGGTGACCAAACCTCATTATCATTTAAAGTCATATGCACTGAAACGGCGTGCTGAAAACGGAGCTGTTTTTGAGCAGTTAAAATTTGTGTTTTCTTAAAACACTAATGAGAATTTTTAATAAAAGTATATTACAAAGTTTTCATTTAGACCCTAAAGATTCATATTAACTTGTACAAAAATGGCATTATATGACCCCTTTAAGGTTACAAATACACACACACACACACTCCATCATTGCAATCTTGACATTGCAGCCTGTTCATTATAGCCGCAATAAAATATAATAATAAAATAGTAAACCTACCATATAAAAATTACTCTGTTTAAATAGTCAGTAGTACAATTAAGTATCATTCACAGTAAGCACCGCTCCACTGTGATGTTTCCAAGCATATTTTTAGCATGCAAAGAGGATGATTTTCTACGTCGGTATTGGAGCGTGAGTAAAGTACAAAGCCTATAATAACTGGCAGAAGGCAGTAAGAGAAACAGGTAGTCTGTTATAACTTCTGCATACATTAATTGATCTCGACGAAACTTCAGCAGTGTGTTCAGCTGTAAGAGGCCGATCGCATGGATGTTGCTATTGTGAGTCAGTTATAGCGCCACCAACTGGCAGAAGGAAGTGTGTCACTTTCAAAATGCTTTTAAATCACCCCTTATGTCTCAAGTGAACAAACAGACCAACAGAAAGTCAGATATTTTGGTTTGAATGTGGATTTCTTGGAATTTGCACACATCTTCTCGGCGGTCGAGCGAGCTTACGTTATTGCCCGTCGTCTGTGGCGACCCTAAAGGCCCAGGGGTGGCGGTGCCACCGGCTTGGGCCCGTCATCGCTGCTCGCAGCTTTAATTAGGGCCCAAGCCTTGAAAAGGCAAGGCCCTATTGTTTTCGTTAGGATTATTATTATTATTATTTTTTTTTTTTTTACGAATATTGGGGCACTTTTGGGGCTCTTAACGTGCTCAAAAACTCTTGAAACTTTGCACACTGGTCAGAACCCGCGGCCATTAGGGCCGGGCTGAAGCTGGTACCGGGCGTGGCAGGGGGCTCGACGAGCCCCCTGGAACGGGGTCCGAAAACTTGGTCCATAAATCAAACACGCTTGCATGTAATAATATGAAACTTGGTACACATATAGATCTCATCATTTTATCCTTCATACTTTTACTTTTTACCTCAGGCCAACTGGAAATCGTCTATTTAGGGTTCTTTGGAAAACACATGCAATGGAATGTGAAATACTCCTTCTAGAGAATTCCACCAATCGCCACGAAACTCAGTCAGCATGAAGTCAAGACATTGAGGATGAAAAATTGGTCAGCGGATTTTTGATATCTCGAGCGGTTTGGCCATGGCGAGGAAGCGAAATGATGGCACGAAAAGAGAAACAGGAAGTGTGTTCTAACTTCTGCATACATTAATTGATCTCGATGAAACTTCAGCAGTGTGTTCAGCTGTACGAGGCCGATCGCATGGATGTGAGTATTGTGAGTCAAAGTTATAGCGCCACCAACTGGCAGAAGGAAGTGTGTCACTTTCAAAATGCTTTGAAATCACCCTCTTATTTTTACCCGATTTACTTAAAACTTTAGGTGTATAATGTAAACACACGGCAGATGTTGACATGTGAAAGGATTATTGATATCTTCGATACTGTCGCCGCGGCAACGCTTCAAACTAGAATATTCTTTTTGATGCTTTTGAGACTCTTAGCATACTTGAAATTGCATGAAACTCGACAGACACATCACATTTATTAGCCAGTAGACATGTGCAAAGTTTCAGAAACGGGCGTGGTGCAGGGGCTCAGTAGCGCCACCTTTTGACAAAAGTGGGGGGGTTGCTTTACACTTTGACCCACAGTAACAAAACTCAGTAATTATATTGTTCTCATCGAGCCGGACAACTTTCTAATTTACAGTCATTAGCTCAGATCAACAGAAAGTCAGATATTTTGGTTTGAATGTGGATGTTTTGGAGAATTTTCTCTGCCTCTCTCACTGACCCTACGTCTCTCTGTGTCTGGGGGGAGGGTGCTGATTTGGCTGTTGAATGAGAATGCTTTTATTTTTGTTTTTCAAGGTTTTGGGGCCCTTAACGTGCTCAAAAACTCTTGAAACTTTGCACACGGGTCGGAACCCGCGGCCATCAGGGCCGGGCCGAAGATGGTACCCGGGCGTGGCAGGGGGGCTCGACAGCGCCCCTGGAATGGGATTCGAACACTTGTCCAGTATATCAAACATGCTTGCATGTAATAATATGAAACTCGGTACACTTGTAGATCTCATCGGGCCGAACAACTTTCGTGCTCTAAGTTTTACGCCAGCCCAACAGGAAGTCGGCTATTATGGGTTGTTTGGAAACATGTGCTCTGGAATTATATATATTCCTCCTAGAGAATGAATCCAATCGCCACCAAACTCGGTCGGCATGAAGTCAAGACATTGAGGATGCTACATTCCGGACGGATTTTTGATATTTCGAACGGTTTGGCCGTGGCGTGGAAATTGATTTAGGACTAAAAATGGACACATGAAGTGTGTTATAACTTAGTTAGTTCTATCTACAGTTACAAAATTCGGCGTGTATATTGTTCTCGTCAAGCCGAACAACTTTCTAATTTACAGTCATTAGCTCCGACCAACAGAAAGTCAGATATTGTGGTTTGAATGTGGATTTCTTGGAATTCCTGACAGACAGAGTGACCCCTCCCATTCTGTGTTTTTTCTCTCTGTGTCTCTCTCTCTGTCAGACAGAATGGCCTGCCATTTTTTTTGTGTGTGTGTGTGTGTGGGGAGGGGAGGGGGAAGGAATTTCTCTGTTGGTACTTTGAAGCTCCAAAAATCACATAAATGCAACATAACAGTAACCCATAACACTCCAGTGGTTTAATCCATACTTTCAGAAGGGATATTATAGGTGTGGGTGTGAAAAAGATAAATAGTATATATTGTATGTAGTATATATAGTATTTTTATATTTTTTACTATAAATTGTCCACCCTGCTCAGGAGGGGTGATATGCTTAAGTAAATAACCCCAAAAAAAACAAAAAACAACTGAAACAGAACTCTTAAGAGAGAAGAGCGCTTGTGAAAGTGAAAGTAGAGATTTATAGTAAAAAATGACTTAATTATTGATATGTTTCTCACCACTTCTCATTTACTTACATTGAAAGGACCAACAGAGCTGAGATATTTGTAACCCAGATGATCCAGGCTACCAGTAGAAGAGTTGAGAGATGTGTAAAAAGATGGGAAAATTAAGAAAAAGCGAATAAGAGAGAACAACGAGTGCTTTAGACGAGAAAGTGTTTCATCCAATTATGGATCGTGCTGCATTGACTGACACGCCAATGAGCCAATGGTAGCAGCGCACTGAGACTGCGTGGGCCACACTGCTGCTGTCAAAAAACATTGGGAGAGAGCGAGCGAGTCAGACGAAGCAGATACTCCTCATTAAAAAGTAGATATTGAGGAAAAGAAACTTGAATGCAATCAAAAGATTACATTTGAGTGAAAGTGATAACTTTGAAGAGCTGACGCTTGAAGTCGAGAATAAAACCGATGTAGATACACGGAGCGCCAAAAAGCACCGCAAATTATCTTCTTGCAAAATAAGATGTGAAATTCTTGCCTTGGTGAGTTGTTTTTTTGTTTATTGACTTGACATTTTACAAGAAACTGTTGCAGACGCAGCGGCAAATCAGTAGTGTGACATTAGAGTTCATATAGGCCGCTTGTGCATAGTGTGTGAGCTAGTGTTAATTTGCACGTTGGGCTAAAGCTAATCACATGTGAAGATGCAAACGAGTCGATGAAAAGTGACTATGTTGTGTGTAAGTGTCAAGATATTGAGTTAATACGTTGTTTGAAGTGTATACATGATATTTGTTGATGAAAGTGTTTGAATGGAAGATTAATTATTGTTCTGCCTTGTGTTTTTGCAAGGCTGTTTTTTTTTTTTTGTTGTATGTGTGTTTCTTCCGAGAAATTGTGATCAACATCCTGGATACGTGCAACGCATATGAGCGTATGTAAAAGGCGAGCCACCCACGGAGACCATTTGATTGAACTTTGATCTTGAACTCATCGAAACTGGTATGAGAAACCTTTTCGTTTTCGGACAAATTGGACCGAGACTTTGTTTTTGCATATTTTTCCTCGAGCTTTGAACGGATAGACATCGATTCTGAACTGAACGATTCTAAAGAGTCAAAAACTCTTTTGATCCGAGACATTTGACTCTGAACTGACACTAACTGAATCAATTCAGTGGATTTTGAACATTTGATTCATTTGGCTGAAAAGACTGATTTGTTATTAAGTGATTTGAGTTATTAAGTTGCAATATGTTGTTTTGAGAACATTGTTTATTGTTTCTAAAAATGTTATTGGGTCATAACCAAACTGAGTCTGAGTTTTCCAAGTTTCATTTTATTATTTCATTTTCATACAAAGTATATGACAACTGTTGTCAATTGAGTTGATTTGTTTGAGTTGATGAGTCCAACTTCCTGGAATTTCAAAAAAGAGATTTGATTGTAAGCATTATCATACATTGTATGTTGTCAAATTACAGTATTGAGATTTACATGCTCCAGACAAATTGCAATTAAGAATTTCTTCAACGAATACAAGATTCCAACCAGTAAAAAAAGCTCTTGGTTTTCACCTACCTGCTGTGTTGTTTCCTCTCTCCAGTAGCCGCTCCTTATCTTCTGATCAGTTGGCCCATATCGAATTATATTGAACCTTATACAAGTGTGACAAACAAGACCTGGCACGTGTGCCTCGTTACATATTCTTGCATACTTTGTGGTTGATATGTGCCCTCGATGCGCACTTTTGCAGAGCCCACACTGATGCAAGCTCTACAGCACACATCTTCTCGACAGTCAAAGCGAGGTTATGTTATTGCCCATCGTGCACAGCGACCCTAAAGGCACGGGGGTGGCGGTGCCACCGGCTTGGGCCCGCCATCACTGCTTGCAGCTATATTTATTATTATTATTATTTTTTTTTTTACGACTATTGGGGCACTTTTGGGGCTCTTAACGTGCTCAAAAACTCTTGAAACTTTGCACACGGGTCAGAACCCGCGGCCATTAGGGCCGGGCTGAAGCTGGTACCCGGGTGTGGCAGGGGGGCTCGACAGCGCCCCCTCGAACAGGGTCCGAAAACTTGGTCCATAAATCAAACACGCTTGCATGTAATAATATGAAACTCGGTACACTTCTAGATCTCATCGGGCTGAACAACTTTCGTGCTCTAAGTTTTACGCCAGCCCAACAGGAAGTCGGCTATTATGGGTTGTTTGGAAACACATGCTCTGGATTTATATATATTCCTCATAGAGAATTAATCCAATCGCCACCAAACTCGGTCAGCATGAAGTCAAGACATTGAGGATGCTACATTGCGGACGGATGTTTGATATCTCGAACGTTTTGGCCGTGGCGAGGTAAAGAATTTATGACTAAAAAAGGACACAAAGTGTGTTATAACTTAGTTCTATCTATAGTTACAAAACTCGGCGTGTATATTGTTCTCGTCGAGACGAACAACTTTCTAATTTACAGTCATTAGCTCCGACCAACAGACAGTCAGATATTTTGGTTTGAATGTGGAACACATAGCAAATGAACTTTGAAGCTCCAAAAAGCACATAAAGGTAGCATTAAAGCAAGGAAGTGTGTTATAACTTCTGCATTAACTGATCTCGATGAAACGTCAGCAGTTTGTCACATGGATGTGACTATTGTGAGTCAAAGTTATAGCGCCACCAACTGGCAGAAGGAAGTGTGTCACTTTCAGAAAGCTTTGAAATCACCTTCTTATGTCTCAAGTGAACAAACAGACCAACAGAAAGTCAGATATTTTGGTTTGAATGTGGAACACATTGCAAATGAACTTTGAAGCTCCAAAAAGCACATAAAGGCAGCATAAAAGCAAGGAAGTGTGTTATAACTTCTGCATACATTAACTGATCTCGATGAAACTTCAGCAGTGCGTAAATTATAATTACATTAATAAACCTGTTCAGAGACCTCCGGATAAATACTGGCCTTCTGGATTAACACGTTTAAGTGCTGCAAAAGATATTGACCTATGACATCAAAAATTATTCTACATTTGAATTACCTCATAGATGTGACTATTGTGGTTCACGGTCCTAGGCACTGTCCCTGTCTCAAATGGCACACTTCATATGAATTTTCAGTCTTGTGTACTTATTTCGTGTGTCCATTAACTCCATGAGACCGTAGGGTGTCTCATTTTTCATTTTAGGTATCGGAAGGGTGCTCACACATACTTTGTGGTTGATATGTGCCCTCCATGCGAACTTTTGCAGAGCCCACGCTGATGCGAGCTCTACAGCACACGTCTTCTCGACGGTCAAAGCGAGGTTACGTTATTGCCCATCGTGCACAGCGACCCTAAAGGCACGGGGTGGCGGTGCCACCGGCTTGGGCCCGCCATCGCTGCTTCGCAGCTATATTTATTATTATTTTTTTTACGACTTACGGGGCACTTTTGGGGCTCTTAACATGCTCAAAAACTCTTGAAACTTTGCACACGGGTCAGAACCTGCGGTCATTAGGGCCGGGCTGAAGCTGGTACCCGAGCGTGGCAGGGGGCTCGACAGCGCCCCTGGAACAGGGTCCGAAAACTTGGTCTATAACTCAAACACGCTTGCATGTAATAATATGAAACTGGGTACACATATAGATCTCATCGTTTCATATATCCTTCATACTTTTACTTTTTACCCCAGACCAACAGGAAACCGTCTATTTAGGGTTGTTTGAAAAGCGTACGCAATGGAATTTGGAATACTCCTCCCAGAGAATTCCACCAATCGCCACCAAACTCGGTCAGCATGATGTCAAGACATTGAGCATGAAAAATTGCCGGCAGATTTTTGATATCTCTAACGGTTTGGCCGTGGCGAGAAGCGAAATGATGGCGAGACGAGAAACAGTCAGAGTGTTATAACTTATGCATACATTAATTGATCTCGATGAAACTTCAGCGGTGTGTTCGCTGTAAGAGGCCGATCGCATGGATGTGACTATTGTGAGTCAAAGTTATAGCGCCACCAACTGGCAGAAGGAAGTGTGTCACTTTCAAAATGCTTTAAAATCACCCACTTATTGTTACACGATTTACTTCAAACTTTATGTGTATAATGTAAACACCGGCAGATGTAGACGTGTGAAAGGATTATTGATATCTTAAATACTGTTGTTGTGGCAGCTCTTCAAACTTGAATTTTCTTTTTTGATGCCTGGTGCAGGGGCTCAGTAGCGCCACCTTCAGACAAAAGTGGGGTATTGGTTTCATACTTTGACCTAGAGTCAGATATTTTGGTTTGAATGTGGAACACATTGCAAATGAACTTTGAAGCTCAAAAAGCACACAAAAGCATAAAAGCAAGGAAGTGTGTTATAACTTTTGCATATATTAACTGATCTCGATGAAACTTCAGCAGTGTGTCACATGGATGTGACTACTGTGAGTCAAAGTTATAGCGCCACCAACTGGCAGAAGGAAGTGTGTCACTTTCAAAATGCTTTGAAATCACCCCTTATGTCTCAATTGAACAAACAGTTGATAAAGAAATCGGGTATCAATATATTGAATTATGAATTATTGCAGTGATCAACTTTAATGTCCGGTTAAGATGAAAATAAACTATTGCTCTGTCTAAGCCATTATCTTTCTGAAACACGTCACAAAAACTTACAGAAACTGATAACACAAACATGATGTTGGAAATATACACTTATCAGAATAGTTATATTAAACTTTGTCTATTTCAGTTAAAGCCATTTAAGTTATAAAGCTGTCTCATGTAATTTCTCCTTTAATTCTATAATATAACCACTAGGTGGAGTTCTAAGCCTATTTTCTGTATTCTCGTTGTTTTAACGTTATGAAGAAGACTTGTACATGTTGTTGAGAACGCAGTAAAGTGTGACGCATATTTACGTTCTGTGAGTTTTATGAGTACTCCGAGTCTTTATTAAAACCAACACATGAAACATATGTCTAAAGAAAGTAGGGATGGGCTGATCGATCCGAGCGTATCAAAGCGTCCGAGAATGATGATCAAATTTCAAAATGCTTTGAAATCACACTCTTATTTTTATTGTAAACCTGTGATAAAACATATATGCTTGTGTTTTACATTTTTAAGAAAACAAAAAAAATGGCAGCAAACAACCACTTTTATAATTATTGTTTTGCGATCTTTGCGATTGATTTTCTTTCTGATTAATTTTCTGATAAATCTACCATTTGTTGTTGAAATGACGTAGTTCCAACGGGAGTCGCGAAGTGGAGGGCGGGTCCACCTTCTTCATGTAGCCAATCAGATGAGCTAATCGCTAACTCTCGATTTACTCTTATCTGATTGGTTTAAAAACATGCCAGTCACCAGAACACATCTTTAACATAATTTGGCTCAGACCCGTTCTCGTTGCTGCAATGGTACTTTTAATAATGCACACATGCATGTTAAATAATAAATAAATAAAAGAACAAATGAATAAATAAATGAATAAATAAACCATGATTACTTAAGGTTACAAATACACACACACACACACACACTCCATCATTGCAATCTTGACATCGCAGCCTGTTCATTATATCCGCAATAAAATATAATAATAAAATAGTAAACCTAACATATAAAAATTACTCTGTTTAAATTAGGGCTGGGCGATAAAAGCGATCTCGATATGGCATCGCGATAATATTTATTTAGACTACGATGATAAACTTTTGACATGTTTACTTCGATATGGATAGACCTAACAGCCTATTACAAAGCAGAAATAAGCGGACAACAGCCAGTCAGAATGCAGATTTTGGCTTGTGCGTCTAAGTACACGCCCATTTGCTAGCAGAGCACTGTTTGAGCTACCGGCAGTGAAGAAAGTGAGTGTAAAGAAAAAATGAGTGGAAACGACGAACTCGAACTATCTTCCAAAGCTGAGGAAATTGTTGACAAAAAAGGTAACAAGGCGTCAATTATATGGAAGTGGTTTGGATA
The DNA here is from genome assembly GCF_025860055.1 of Xyrauchen texanus. Lineage (NCBI taxonomy): Eukaryota > Metazoa > Chordata > Actinopteri > Cypriniformes > Catostomidae > Xyrauchen > Xyrauchen texanus. The sequence continues at coordinate 15,077 of NW_026266486.1, forward strand.
TCTGAAAAGCGACGACGCGCAAATAAAGGCGGTCTCGCGAAATATGCCGTCGGTCGGTGATAACCAAGGCGGGAAACACAAATAAAACCTTTTCGGTCACCTGAAAAGGTACCATCCCAGCGACCACACCGAGAGTATGAAAATGCGGGCCCATGTTAATGTTACTCCGTCCAAAAGTTTTGCAGACTAGTCTTTCTGGCAAAAAACCTATAATAGGGTAATTAGGGTTACATAGCACTACCTAAAGGTGTAGCATAGTGACTGGTTTACAATGTTTACATTTTGCACTTTTTACTCAGATTGCTACCTCTAAAACATTTGAGATATTTAAAACCAGTACACAATTAATATTTTATTTATCTGACAGTTAAGTACTTAAATCTGCCAGGGACTTTGTGGTTCACTTGTTTACATTTGTTGTCTTGGTTGTACCTCTGCAAACATTTTGAAATGTTTGCTGCCCTGCTAAAGAAATTTGATGTGATAGTACTGTAGTCACAGCTTTTAGTTTGATATTTTATAATCAGTTACAAGGCAAGCTAACTTGCATTGTTTTGTCAAGGCAGATAAAGCATGTTTGCTAAAAGTAAAATGTTAACATTTAGATTTAAAGTTTATCAATATTCTTTTATAACAAAATATATTCTCAACCAATCCATGTTTGCACAGTTAAATGTTTGCATTGTTATTTATTTATGTTAATAAACTATATAGTTCAACTATTGAACCTTCTGGTTTCTTCAGGCATCATTATCAGTATACTTTTCAAGCGGGCAGCATTATTAAATTATATATCGTAACAAATATCGATATCGATCAATATGGAAAAAAATATCCTGATAATATATTTTGCCATATCAGCCCAGCCCTAGTTTAAATAGTCAGTAGTACAATTCAGTATCATTCACAGTAAGCACCGCTCCACTGTGATGTTTCCAAGCATATTTTTTAGCATGTAAAGCGGATGATTTTCTACGTCGGTATTGGAGCGTGAGTAAAGTACAAAGCCTATAATAAAGAATAGTTTAGCATCCAAATACATCGCAAATGTAAAAACATTTTGATTGTAAAGAGAGCGTTTTTTTATTCGGTGTTCTGTTCTGAATATCATTCAATTTCAAGGATTTGTTGTGGAATGTTTTGAGAGTATCATCAAATAAGAATAATTCTCTCGTTTTAGTGATTCCCTAGTTATTTTTTTTATAATTCTAATCCGGTAAGGCAAGTAATATTCTCTGTGTCTTTATATAAATAAACCAAAACAAAAAGTTTGAGAACCGCTGCTTTATGGCACGTTTTGGATTGTGGTCAGCACAGAAAACAGCGCTACGATTCTTAAATGGTTTGAAAGTTATATTGAAATGCTTACAAAGGAATGGATAAGAGGAATCGACATTTTTATTTAAAAACAAGTCATCTGAAACCTGACATCAAGTAAGGTGAGGAACAACGAATTTCACACACTTGGAAAATGCTTTTTATTTGAATGAGTGAATGTGGCTCTTAAAAGAGCCATTGTTGCTGCCCTTAAAAGGACATTTGTTGCTTCATCTTCTGAGTTCCACCTGCAGAGCTTCTCGGAGGTTGCTCGGCAGAAGCTGGTTTCCCTCTGGTCTCAGGTGGACTCCGTCTCTGCACAGATGGAACAAGCCGATGTTTCTGTGGTGAATGCAGCGCATCTGCCTCTCTGCCAAGAAGCCAGACATGGCGCCGTTGATCCACCGCCGGCTCGTTCAATGCCATAGCCAGTCCTGCCAGTCTGTCCTCTCCAATTTAGACGGGGTAAAATGCCAGAAAACACCAGCCTGGTTCTGGGAAACATTTGTAAGACTTCGGTCAGGTCACTCTTTATTTCCGAAGAAAATCGAGGCGGTTGCGGCCCACCCGACACAAACTGTTCCCTCCCAGGTGAATAATGAGAATATCTGGAGCTGTAGCTTTGGCCCTGAGAGAGCGCAGAGCTGGAAACAGCTGCTCCCAGAGTCTGCCTCCTCTGCCGTCCCAGGTGATCTCACACTGAAGACCGAGGTTTCCGTCCAGGCGCTGCTCACAGAAGCGAGTATGCAGTGTCGCGGATGATGGAACTGCCGACGATCCAAACACGTGAAGCCATCTCAAAGGCGAGTGAGGGAATGTGATTTACAACCGGTATTTATGAGTGTTGCACGTTTGGTTCCTAAAGGTGTTACAGGCCCCACCCATTTCCAGATTCAATAATCGGCTCGTTCTTACATAGTAGAGCATGTTTGCACATGCGCAGTCTTCAAAAACGGTGCTTTATTTATTTATGTACCGTACAAAAGCGGTACATAAATAACATTTGTATGTGTTCTAAACAAAAGACACAGGTTGTACTGAATGTCAGCTTGTTTATTTGGCTCAAGATAAGGATTTATTAAGTCCACATGTCATGCAAACAAGAAATGCTTCTAACTAGGTCGAGAGCTGTCGTTGCGAATGTTCGTTGGAGCTCTACAGCACACATCTTCTTCTCGACAGTCAAAGCGAGGTTACGTTATTGCCCATCGTGCACAGCAACCCTAAAGGCACGGGGGTGGCGGTGCCACCGGCTTGGGCCCGTCATCGCTGCTCGCAGCTTTAATTATTATTATTATTATTTATTTTTTTTTTACGACTATTGGGGCACTTTTGGGGCTCTTAACGTGCTCAAAAACTCTTGAAACTTTGCACACTGGTCAGAACCCGCGGCCATTAGGGCCGGGCTGAAGCTGGTACCCGGGCGTGGCAGGGGGCTCGACAGCGCCCCCTGAAACAGGGTCCGAAAACTTGGTCCATAAATCAAACACGCTTGCATGTAATAATATGAAACTCGGTACACATATAGATCTCATCGTTTCATATATCCTTCATACTTTTACTTTTTACCTCAGCCCAACAGGAAATCGTCTATTTAGGGATCTTTGGAAAACACATGCAATGGAATGTGAAATACTCCTCCTAGAGAATTCCACCAATCGCCACGAAACTCGGTCAGCATGAAGTCAAGACATTGAGGATGAAAAACTGCCGGCGGATTTTTGATATCTTGAACGGTTTGGCCGTGGCGAGGAAACGAAATTATGGCGCGAAAAGTGAAACAGGAAATGTGTTATAACTTCTGCATACATTAATTGATCTCGATGAAACCGCAGCAGTGTGATCGCTGGAAGAGGCCGATCGCATGGATGTGACTATTGTGAGTCCAAGTTATAGCGCCACCAACTGGCAGAAGGAAGTGTGTCACTTTCAAAATGCTTTGAAATCACACTCTTATTTTTACCCGATTTACTTAAAACTTTATGTGTATAATGTAAACACACGGCAGATGTAGACGTGTGAAAGGATTATTGATATCTTAAATACTGTGGTCGTGGCAGCGCTTCAAATTTGAATATTCTTTTTTGATGCGTGGTGCAGGGGCTCAGTAGCGCCACCTGTTGACAAAAGTGGGGTATTGGTTTTATACTTCGACCTAGAGTCACAAAACTCAGGAATCATATTGGTCTCATCGAGCCGGACAACTTTCTAATTTACAGTCATTAGCTCAGACCAACAGAAAGTCAGATATTTTGGTTTGAATGTGGAACACATTGCAAAGGAAACTTTGAAGCTCCAAAAACCCCATAAAGGTAGCATATGAAGGGAGCAAATAGCAAGGAAGTGTGTTATAACTTCTGCATACATTAACTGATCTCGATGACACTTCAGCAGTGTGTCACATGGATGTGACTATCGTGAGTCAAAGTTATAGCACCACCAACTGGCAGAAGGAAGTGTGTCACTTTCAAAATGCTTTGAAATCACCCTCTTATGTCTCAAGTGAACAAACAGAGCAACAGAAAGTCAGATATTTTGGTTTGAATGTGGAACACATTACAAATTAACTTTGAAGCTCCAAAAAGCACATAAAGGGTGCATAAAAGCAAGGAAGTTTTGTTATAACTTCTGCATACATTAACTGATCTCGATGAAACTTCAGCAGTGTGTTCGCGGGAAGAGGCCGGTCGCATGGATGTGACTATTGTGAGTCAAAGTTATAGCGCCACCAACTGGCAGAAGGAAGTGTGTCACTTTCAAAATGCTTTGAAATCACCCTCTTATGTCTCAAGTGAACAAACAGAGCAACAGAAAGTCAGATATTTTGGTTTGAATGTGGAACACATTGCAAATGAACTTTGAAGCTCCAAAAAGCACACAAAGGAAGCATAAAAGCAAGGAAGTGTGTTATAACTTTTGCATACATTAACTGATCTCGATGAAACTTCAGCAGTGTGTCACATGGATGTGACTACTTGAGTCAAAGTTATAGCGCCACCAACTGGCAGAAGGAAGTGTGTCACTTTCAAAATGCTTTGAAATCACCCCTTATGTCTCAATTGAACAAACAGTTGATAAAGAAATCGGGTATCAATATATTGAATTATGAATTATTGCAGTGATCAATGTCCGGTTAAGATGAAAATAAACTATCGCTCTGTCTAAGCGATTATCTTTCTGAAACACGTCACAAAAACTTACAGAAACGGATAACACAAACATGATGTTGGAAATATACACTTATCAGAATAGTTATATTAAACTTTAGTCTATTTCAGTTAAAGCCATTTAAGTTATAAAGCTGTCTCATGTAATTTCTCCTTTAATTCTATAATATAACCACTAGGTGGAGTTCTAAGCCTATTTTCTGTATTCTCGTTGTTTTAACGTATGAAGAAGACTTGTGTACATGTTGTTGAGAACGCAGTAAAGTGTGACGCATATTTCGTTCTGTGAGTTTTATGAGTACTCCGAGTCTTTATTAAAACCAACACATGAAACATATGTCTAAAGAAAGTAGGGATGGGCTTATCGATCCTAACGTATCAAGATCCGAGTATGATGTTGTTTTAGGGTTGTCTGACTAGAGCTGTCGCGATAGTCAATATATCGACTTATCGCATGATATATGTAAATGAGCGCGATCATTTTTGGTGCCGCGATATATTGCAACTGATAATTTGTTTTATTATTAAAAATAATAATCAGATTCATTTTTACATTAAAATGAATGTCACCAACATTTTAGTTGATCGCGCTGCCTCTGTCATCTTGTCTGCACTCTGTGTCGGAGGCGGGGCTCAGGCAGCGTGTCCACACACACACACACAGAGAGAGAGAGAGAGCGGACACCGTCAGGTGAAGAGAAGGCGTGAACCAACTGCATTTTAAAGTGTTCTGTTTCGTGACATCTTCAGCGAGCCAGTTAGGAAGAACGAGTCCAACATGGAATTGATTTCAAAGCCGCAATCTTCAGCTCCGGTGTGGGAACATTTTGGCTTTAAGCCGAACGAGAGAGAGAGCTAATTAACGTGAACGAGCCGGTATGTCGACTGTGTTTTAAAACAGTAGCAGCGTAAAGAGGCAACACAACAAACTTAAAATCGCACCTAAAACATAACCATCCCACCCAGTTTTTCAACCTGGGAACAACAACTGCAGCTGGAGTTGGAGAGGGGCCTTCTTCCAGACAGTTATCTGTTGCAGATGCCTTTTCCCGACAGTGCAAATATAAACGTGACAGCGCGAAATGGCGACACTCATGGATAGCGTAACTCGCTATAAGAAAGACTGTTTAGCACAGCTGGTAACATTGTTACCCCAGTAAGATCCTGCCTTAAGCCCCACAAGGTAAACATGTTGGTGTTCCTTTCTCGGAATCTGCCTAACAATTAAAAAACTAATCTGGCAGCAGAAATGTCCTGTTGATGCATCTGTGCCTTTGTGTGAGACACTTTAAAAGTTTAAATTGACATATTAGCCTACTTTGTTTTGATCTAGTTCTTGATACCTTGCACTTTTTGTTAACGAAAGTGTATTTATTTACTTGTTTTATTTATTTGGGATATATTTTTTCACATTTCACAATGTCTAAATATTGAATAGAATAAGAATAAAATGTTCTTTGTTCTTTGAAACAGTGTACTTGCATTATTATGCTATTATATTGTCATTATGTAATCAGTGGCATAAAATGGTCTGAAAATTACAATAATATCGTTTATCGCAATTAATTTATGTGCAATATATCGCACAACAAAAAGTAGTTATCGTGACAGCTCTATGTCTGACAGATTATTTTTGCTCGCGATCTTCACGAAGGTTTGTCGGTTGTATACAATGTTTGCCTGTTTGAACATTCAAGCCGATTTTACACTATTCAACTCAACAAATGTGAAAACAACTCAAATACATGTTTGCGAAGCAGATTGAGTGACACAGCGATCGAGCCGCGTCGTGTCTAACGCCGCTCGAACGCCTGCTGCTTGCGCCTGAACGGACAATTTCATACAACAAAGTGTAAAAATACATGATATATTGAGGAGTCTGTTATGTTTCAAGTGAACAAACAGTTGAGAAAGAAATCTGGTATAATTATATTAAATTCTGGCATTATTCCAGGTGACGTCCTGCTATATTTTTCTCTCGAAACAGCGGAAACAACTTAAACAAAATACTGCGTTATTTGTGCCCATACTGATACATTTAAACATACGTGCAGGTCCAGCTGTTTCGTTTTGGTGGTGCGATTAAGACTTTCGTCGAACATCAGCACGAACGGTCCCGTGATTTTGGAAATTAGTCATCATCCGCTATTCCAAAGCGCGTAATGGCTGATGGCTGTCGTTTGCTGGAGACCCTTCACAGCAGTTAGATGTTTTTCACTTTTTGAATGAGACTCCAGCGCCCGTACACCCAACATTCCCAATTTAATAGCTTTCTTGCATAAGCAGTAGGCTTCAAATGCGTTATTTGCAACTGGCTTTAACCAAGCACGAAATTCTGATTTTTCAAGCCAAGTATCGCTAAACTTGCACTTCCTCATAGCTGAATAAAATCCGCTTAACGCCTTTCTGTGGTATCCGAGAGACTCGCGCCAATAACACTAAAGCTCAAAGCTGATTGGCTGTTGCATGTTGGTCTATTTTGTAGTCATAATACAGCGAATTATATTTGGACTAGCTAAAAAAGAAACTACAACACCACGGAATTAAAAAAAAAAACATTCCAAAGCTGCATGGAGCATTTAAATGAGATTTACATGGACGTAGGAAAATTAAGACCTGTTAAAAATTATTTAAGACCTAGAACACAATACTTCAGCAAATTTAAGACTTTTTAAGGCCTTAAATTGTGATTTTGAAATTTTAGACTTTTTAAGACTTTTTAAGACCCCGCGGAAACCCTATTCTGAGTAAAATCACCAAAGCAATGACGCTCACGACTCCCGTTGAAGTATCCAGCATCTCTACGGTCTGCAAATAACTCCATCCAGAACTGAGACGTATATACATTTTTAAGAGTCCTCAAGCTGATGTTTACACCGTGTACAGCGTACGAGTGGCCCTCGTTAAAATATTGAACGCAATGATGCAGTATGTCTTGTTTTTCCGTCTGGTCCGCGTCTTTTAAAAACTCCAAACACCGTTCTCAACGTATATTATAGAATTAAAGGAGAAATTACATATGAGACAGCTTTATAACTGAAATGGCTTTAACTGAAATAGACAAGTTTAATATAACTATTCTGATAAGTGTATATTTCCAACATCATGTTTGTGTTATCCGTTTCTGTAAGTTTTTGTGACGTGTTTCAGAAAGATAATCGCTTAGACAGAGTAATAGTTTATTTTCATCTTAACCGGACATCACAGTTGATCACTGCAATAATTCATAATTCAATATATTGATACCGATTTCTTTATCAACTGTTTGTTCAATTGAGACATAAGGGGTGATTTCAAAGCATTTTGAAAGTGACACACTTCCTTCTGCCAGTTGGTGGCGCTATAACTTTGACTCACAATAGTCACATCCACGCGACCGGCCTCTTCCAGTGAAGAAACTGCTGAAGTTTCATCGAGATCAAGTAATGTATGCAGAAGTTATAGCACACTTCCTTGCTGTTTAAGCTGCATTTATGTGCTTTTTTTGAGCTTCAAAGTTCTTGTGCAATGTGTTCCACATTCAAACCAAAATATCTGACTCTAGGTCAAAGTATGAAACCAATACCCCACTTTTGTCTGAAGGTGGCGCTACTGAGCCCCTGCACCAGGCATCAAAAAAGAAAATTCAAGTTTGAAGAGCTGCCGCGACAGCAGTATTTAAGATATCAATAATTCTTTCACACGTCTACATCTGCCGGGTGTTTACATTATACACCTAAAGTTTGAAGTAAATCGTGTAACAATAAGTGGGTGATTTTAAAGCATTTTGAAAGTGACACACTTCCTTCTGCCAGTTGGTGGCGCTATAACTTTGACTCACAATAGTCACATCCATGCGATCGGCCTCTTACAGCGAACACACCGCTGAAGTTTCATCGAGATCAATTAATGTATGTAAGTTATAACACTCTGACTGTTTCTCGTTTCCGCCATCATTTCGTTTCTCGCCACGGCCAAACCGTTGGAGATATCAAAAATCTGCCGGCAATTTTTCATGCTCAATGTCTTGACATCATGCTGACCGAGTTTGGTGGCGATTGGTGGAATTCTCTGGGAGGAGTATTCCAAATTCCATTGCGTGCGTTTTCAAACAACCCTAAATAGACGGTTTCCTGTTGGTCTGGGGTAAAAAGTAAAAGTATGAAGGATATATGAAACGATGAGATCTATATGTGTACCCAGTTTCATATTATTACATGCAAGCGTGTTTGAGTTATAGACCAAGTTTTCGGACCCTGTTCCAGGGGCGCTGTCGAGCCCCCTGCCACGCCCGGTACCAGCTTCAGCCCGGCCCTAATGACCGCGAGGTTCTGACCCGTGTGCAAAGTTTCAAGAGTTTTTGAGCATGTTAAGAGCCCCAAAAGTGCCCGTAAGTCGTAAAAAAAATAAAATAATAATAATAATAATAATAATAATAATCCTAACTTGAAAACAGTAGGATCCTACGCACTTTGTGCTTGGGCCCTAATAATAATCCTAACTTGAAAACAATAGGGTCCTCACGACTTTGTGCTTGGGCCCTAATAATAATAAATATAGCTGTGAGCAGCGTATGGCGGGCCCAAGCGGTGGCACCGCCACCCCGTGCCTTTAGGGTTGCTGTGCACGATGGGCAATAACGTAACCTCGCTTTGACCGTCGAGAAGATGTGTGCTGTAGAGCTCGCATAAGTGTGTGCTCTGCAAAAGTGCGCATCGAGGGCACATATCGACCACAAAGTATGCGTGAGCACCCTTCCGATACCTAAAATGAAAAATGAGACACCCTACGGTCTCATGGAGTTAATGGACACATGGAATAAGTACACAAGACTGAAAATTCATATGAAGTGTGCCATTTAGGACAGGGCCTATGACCGTGAACCACAATAGTCACATCTATGAGATAATTCAAATGTAGAATAATTTTTGATGTCATAGGATGTCATAGGTCAGTATCTTTTGCAGCACTTAAATGTGTTAATCCAGAAGGCCAGTATTTATCTGGAGGTCTTTGTACAGGTTTATCAATGTAATTATAATTTACGCTTATGTGTTCCTATGATATGCAATGGAAGTACATTTTTATGTTTAACATGGGTGTATTCACAATACATAGCATACTGATATAATATCTTAAGATTATTTATCATTATGTTAAGTACATCACACAAATGTGACTGTATTCACCTGTAATGTCTCCAATAAGTACAGTATATTGGCCTGTATGGCCATGATATATTGCCTTAGCTAGACTTTAGCTAACCTATTACATTAGCTAGTAGCTCATGAGTCATGAATGTTAGCAAGACACAAGTTAACTATATTTGCTTTTGGCTAATTAGCTGTATAGTCGAGGCACTGTACACGACGCTGAGGGAGGGAGGGAGGGCGGGCATCGACAAAATCTCATCTACCGACCTGATGTTTTGATTTTTTATTTAATAAATATATTTGTTTGACAGGAAGCTGTAGCAAACAGGAATATATATATTAATTTATTTATTAAAAAAATAAACACCCCAGAAAAAAGGGCACTTTCTCTCGAGGAAGAAAAAGGGCAGGTGCTCAAGCCCCCTTTGATGTCTATGTGTGCACGTGCCTGAGGGTGAGTAAATGATGAGAGAAATATCTTTTTGGGGTAAACTCATTTTATTTGAAAGACTATCTAGGTACATAATAACACTGCATTGCTGTGACTGTTTATAAATTTCAAAATGTACAAGCTCACACTTTAAATGGTCAGTGCTTTGATTTTTAAATCATTAAAATAGCAACAGATCAGAGAAGAAAAATGGAGATTGAGTGATTATTTTTACATTTTACATGCCATTCAAAAACGTGGCATTTTACAGCGTAAGAGAGAAATTAAAAAACTTAAAATAATACCATTTGTACTTTTCAATGACTTGGGATGTCTATGTTCAGGGCTGAAGGCTAAATTGTTACTGTCTCTTTAAGAGGGT
>NW_026266487.1:0-25423 GCF_025860055.1 Xyrauchen texanus
GTGAGTGAATGAGTGAGTGAGTGATGAGTGACTGACTGAAAGATATAGTGAGTGAGTGAGTGAGTGAGTGACTGAAAGATATAGTGAGTGAGAGAGTGAGTGACTGACTGAAAGATATAGTGAGTGAATGAGTGAGTGAGTGATGAGTGACTGACTGAAAGATATAGTGAGTGAGTGAGTGAGTGAGTGATGAGTGACTGAAAGAGATAGTGAGTGAGTGAGTGAGTGAGTGAGTGAGTGAGTGAGTGAGTGAGTGACTGACTGAAAGATATAGTGAGTGAGAGAGTGAGTGACTGACTGAAAGATATAGTGAGTAAGAGCATCATAATGGTGAATGGGAGATTCGAATCCACACATCCCTCTAAACTACAAAAAAAGCTGCTCAAAGAATACCCAAAGTGGTTGGATGAACATTTAATGGAAAAAGATACAAAGATATTATTTGAGAACATTGCTATTACATTCAGAAATGGGGATGCAAACTTTAGAACCAATGATATTTTGAACATTTTACAATAAAATTATTAACAAACAATTTTTGAACATTTTCTTCCTTGTAATAATGAAAGAACATTTTCTAGACTTTGATCATATGCATCACAATACTTTTTGCATTCAACTGTATAAAGGAAGTTGTACAGTAAATAAAAAATATAAATGATGAGTGAGTGAAAGAGATAGTGAGTGAGTGAGTGAGTGAGTGAGTGATGAGTGACTGAAAGAGATAGTGAGTGAGTGAGTGAGTGAGTGACTGAAAGATATAGTGAGTGAATGAGTGAGTGATAAGTGACTGAAAGAGATAGTGAGCGAGTGAGTGAGTGAGTGAGTGAGTGATGAGTGACTGAAAGAGATAGTGAGCCAGTGAGTGAGTGAGTGAGTGAGTGAGTGATGAGTGACTGAAAGAGATAGTGAGTGAGTGAGTGAGTGAGTGAGTGATGAGTGACTGAAAGAGATAGTGAGTGAGTGAGTGATGAGTGACTGAAAGAGATAGTGAGTGAGTGAGTGAGTGATGAGTGACTGAAAGAGATAGTGAGTGAGTGAGTGAGTGAGTGAATGAGTGAGTGATGAGTGACTGAAAGAGATAGTGAGTGAGTGAGTGATGAGTGACTGAAAGAGATAGTGAGTGAGTGAGTGAGTGAGTGAGTGAGTGATGAGTGACTGAAAGAGATAGTGAGTGAGTGAGTGAGTGATGAGTGACTGAAAGAGATAGTGAGTGAGTGAGTGAGTGAGTGAGTGAGTGAGTGATGAGTAACTGAAAGAGATAGTGAGTGAGTGAGTGAGTGAGTGAGTGATGAGTGACTGAAAGAGATATTGAGTGAGTGAGTGAGTGATGAGTGACTGAAAGAGATAGTGAGTGAGTGAGTGAGTGAGTGAGTTAGTGATGAGTAACTGAAAGAGATAGTGAGTGAGTGAGTGAGTGAGTGAGTGATGAGTGACTGAAAGAGATATTGAGTGAGTGAGTGAGTGATGAGTAACTGAAAGAGATAGTTAGTGAGTGAGTGAGTGATGAGTGACTGAAAGAGATAGTGAGTGAGTGAGTGAGTGAGTGATGAGTGACTGAAAGAGATAGTGAGTGAGTGAGTGAGTGATGAGTGACTGAAAGATATAGTGAGTGAGTGAGTGAGTGATGAGTGACTGAAAGAGATAGTGAGTGAGTGAGTGAGTGATGAGTGACTGAAAGATATAGTGAGTGAGGGAGTGAGTGATGAGTGACTGACTGACTGAAAGATATAGTGAGTGAGTAAGTGAGTGAGTGAGTGATGAGTGAATGAGTGAGTGATGAGTGACTGAAAGAGATAGTGAGTGAGTGAGTGATGAGTGACTGAAAGAGATAGTGAGTGAGTGAGTGAGTGATGAGTGACTGAAAGAGATAGTGAGTGAGTGAGTGAGTGACTGAAAGAGATAGTGAGTGAGTGAGTGAGTGAGTGATGAGTAACTGAAAGAGATAGTGAGTGAGTGAGTGACTGAAAGGGATATTGAGTGAGTGAGTGAGTGAGTGATGAGTAACTGAAAGAGATAGTGAGTGAGTGAGTGAGTGATGAGTGACTGAAAGAGATAGTGAGTGAGTGAGTGAGTGAGTGATGAGTGACTGAAAGAGATAGTGAGTGAGTGAGTGAGTGATGAGTGAATGAAAGATATAGTGAGTGAGTGAGTGAGTGATGAGTGACTGAAAGAGATAGTGAGTGAGTGAGTGAGTGATGAGTGACTGAAAGATATAGTGAGTGAGTGAGTGACTGAAAGATATAGTGAGTGAGTGAGTGAGTGAGTGATGAGTGACTGAAATATATAGTGAGTGAGTGAGTGAGTGAGTGATGAGTGACTGACTGACTGACTGACTGAAAGATATAGTGAGTGATGAGTGAGTGAGTGAGTGATGAGTGACTGACTGAAAGATATAGTGAGTGAGTGAGTGAGTGAGTGAGTGACTGAAAGATATAGTGAGTGAGTGAGTGATGAGTGACTGACTGACTGAAAGATATAGTGAGTGAGTGAGTGATGAGTGACTGACTGACTGAAAGATATAGTGAGTGAGTGATGAGTGAGTGAGTGAGTGAGTGATGAGTGATTGAAAGAGATAGTGAGTGAGTGAGTGAGTGAGTGATGAGTGACTGAAAGAGATAGTGAGTGAGTGAGTGAGTGATGAGTGACTGAAAAAGATAGTGAGTGAGTGAGTGAATGAGTGAGTGATGAGTGACTGAAAGAGATAGTGAGTGAGTGAGTGATGAGTGACTGAAAGAGATAGTGAGTGACTGAGTGAGTAAGTGATGAGTGACTGAAAGAGATAGTGAGTGAGTGAGTGAGTGATGAGTGACTGAAAGAGATAGTGAGAGAGTGAGTGATGAGTGACTGAAAGATATAGTGAGTGAGTGAGTGATGAGTGACTGAAAGAGATAGTGAGTGAGTGAGTGAGTGATGAGTGACTGAAAGATATAGTGAGTGAGAGTGAGTGACTGACTGAAAGATATAGTGAGTGAGTGAGTGAGTGATGAGTGACTGAAAGAGATAGTGAGTGAGTGAGTGAGTGAGTGAGTGACTGAAAGATATAGTGAGTGAGAGAGTGAGTGACTGACTGAAAGATATAGTGAGTGAGTGAGTGAGTGAGTGATGAGTGACTGACTGACTGAAAGATATAGTGAGTGAGTGATGAGTGACTGACTGACTGAAAGATATAGTGAGTGAGTGAGTGAGTGAGTGAGTGACTGAAAGATATAGTGAGTGAGTGAGTGAGTGATGAGTGACTGAAATATATAGTGAGTGAGTGAGTGAGTGAGTGACTGAAAGATATAGTGAGTGAGTGAGTGATGAGTGACTGACTGACTGACTGAAAGATATAGTGAGTGATGAGTGAGTGAGTGAGTGAGTGATGAGTGACTGACTGAAAGATATAGTGAGTGAGTGAGTGAGTGATGAGTGACTGACTGACTGACTGACTGAAAGATATAGTGAGTCAGTGAGTGAGTGATGAGTGACTGACTGACTGAAAGATATAGTGAGTGAGTGAGTGAGTGAGTGATGAGTGACTGACTGACTGAAAGATAGTGAGTGAGTGACGAGTGAGTGAGTGATGAGTGACTGACTTACTGAAAGATATAGTGAGTGAGTGAGTGAGTGACTAACTGACTGAAAGATATAGTGAGTGAGTGAGTGACTGACTGAAAGATATAGTGAGTGAATGAGTGAGTGAGTGAGTGAGTGACTGAAAGAGATAGTGAGTGAGTGATGAGTGACTGAAAGAGATAGTGAGTGAGTGAGTGAGTGAGTGAGTGATGAGTGACTGAAAGATATAGTGAGTGAGAGAGTGAGTGACTGACTGAAAGATATAGTGAGTGATGAGTGAGTGAGTGATGAGTGACTGACTGAAAGATATAGTGAGTGAGTGAGTGATGAGTGACTGACTGACTGAAAGATATAGTGAGTGAGTGAGTGAGTGACTGACTGAAAGATATAGTGAGTGAGTGATGAGTGACTGACTGCTGAAAGATATAGTGAGTGAGTGAGTGAGTGAGTGAGTGATGAGTGACTGACTGACTGAAAGATATAGTGAGTGAGTGAGTGAGTGACTGAAAGAGATAGTGAGTGAGTGAGTGAGTGATGAGTGAGTGAAATATATAGTGAGTGAGTGAGTGAGTGAGTGAGTGAGTGATGAGTGACTGACTGACTGAAAGATATAGTGAGTGAGTGACTGAAAGTTATAGTGAGTGAGTGAGTGAGTGAGTGAGTGAGTGAGTGATGAGTGACTGACTGACTGAAACATATAGTGAGTGATGAGTGAGTGAGTGAGTGAGTGATGAGTGACTGACTGAAAGATATAGTGAGTGAGTGAGTGAGTGATGAGTGACTGAAAGAGATAGTGAGTGAGTGAGTGAGTGATGAGTGACTGAAAGATATAGTGAGTGAGAGAGTGAGTGACTGACTGAAATATATAGTGAGTGAATGAGTGAGTGAGTGATGAGTGACTGAAAGAGATAGTGAGTGAGTGAGTGAGTGACTGAAAGATATAGTGAGTGAGAGAGTGAGTGACTGACTGAAAGATATAGTGAGTGAGTGAGTGATGAGTGACTGACTGACTGAAAGATATAGTGAGTGAGTGATGAGTGAGTGAGTGATGAGTGACTGACTTACTGAAAGATATAGTGAGTGAGTGAGTGAGTGACTAACTGACTGAATGATATAGTGAGTGAGTGAGTGAGAGACTGACTGAAAGATATAGTGAGTGAATGAGTGAGTGAGTGAGTGACTGAAAGAGATAGTGAGTGAGAGAGTGAGTGACTGACTGAAAGATATAGTGAGTGAGTGAGTGATGAGTGACTGAAAGAGATAGTGAGTGAGTGAGTGAGTGACTGAAAGATATAGTGAGTGAGTGAGTGACTGACTGAAAGATATAGTGAGTGAGTGAGTGAGTGAGTGATGAGTGACTGACTGACTGAAAGATATAGTGAGTGAGTGAGTGTGTGAGTGAGTGAGTGATGAGTGACTGAAATATATAGTGAGTGAGTGAGTGAGTGAGTGATGAGTGACTGACTGACTGAAAGATATAGTGAGAGTGAGAGACTGAAAGATATAGTGAGTGAGTGAGTGAGTGAGTGAGTGAGTGATGAGTGACTGACTGACTGAAAGATATAGTGAGTGAGTGAGTGAGTGAGTGAGTGATGAGTGACTGAAATATATAGTGAGTGAGTGAGTGAGTGATGAGTGACTGACTGACTGAAAGATATAGTGAGAGTGAGTGACTGAAAGATATAGTGAGTGAGTGAGTGAGTGAGTGATGAGTGACTGACTGACTGAAAGATATAGTGAGTGATGAGTGAGTGAGTGATGAGTGACTGACTGAAAGATATAGTGAGTGAGTGAGTGATGAGTGACTGACTGACTGAAAGATATAGTGAGTGAGTGAGTGAGTGACTGACTGAAAGATATAGTGAGTGAGTGATGAGTGACTGACTGCTGAAAGATATAGTGAGTGAGTGAGTGAGTGAGTGAGTGATGAGTGACTGACTGACTGAAAGATATAGTGAGTGAGTGAGTGAGTGAGTGACTGAAAGAGATAGTGAGTGAGTGAGTGAGTGATGAGTGAGTGAAATATATAGTGAGTGAGTGAGTGAGTGATGAGTGACTGACTGACTGAAAGATATAGTGAGTGAGTGAGTGACTGAAAGATATAGTGAGTGAGTGAGTGAGTGAGTGATGAGTGACTGACTGACTGAAAGATATAGTGAGTGATGAGTGAGTGAGTGAGTGATGAGTGACTGACTGAAAGATATAGTGAGTGAGTGAGTGAGTGATGAGTGACTGAAAGAGATAGTGAGTGAGTGAGTGAGTGATGAGTGACTGAAAGATATAGTGAGTGAGAGAGTGAGTGACTGACTGAAATATATAGTGAGTGAATGAGTGAGTGAGTGATGAGTGACTGACTGACTGACTGAAAGATATAGTGAGTGATGAGTGAGTGAGTGAGTGATGAGTGACTGACTGAAAGATATAGTGAGTGAGTGAGTGAGTGATGAGAGACTGACTGACTGACTGAAAGATATAGTGAGTGAGTGAGTGAGTGAGTGACTGAAAGATATAGTGAGTGAGTGAGTGATGAGTGACTGACTGACTGAAAGATATAGTGAGTGAGTGATGAGTGAGTGAGTGAGTGAGTGATGAGTGATTGAAAGAGATAGTGAGTGAGTGAGTGAGTGAGTGATGAGTGACTGAAAGAGATAGTGAGTGAGTGAGTGAGTGAGTGATGAGTGACTGAAAAAGATAGTGAGTGAGTGAGTGAATGAGTGAGTGATGAGTGACTGAAAGAGATAGTGAGTGAGTGAGTGATGAGTGACTGAAAGAGATAGTGAGTGACTGAGTGAGTGAGTGATGAGTAACTGAAAGAGATAGTGAGTGAGTGAGTAAGTGATGAGTGACTGAAAGAGATAGTGAGTGAGTGAGTGAGTGATGAGTGACTGAAAGAGATAGTGAGAGAGTGAGTGATGAGTGACTGAAAGATATAGTGAGTGAGTGAGTGATGAGTGACTGAAAGAGATAGTGAGTGAGTGAGTGAGTGAGTGATGAGTGACTGAAAGATATAGTGAGTGAGAGTGAGTGACTGACTGAAAGATATAGTGAGTGAGTGAGTGATGAGTGACTGAAAGAGATAGTGAGTGAGTGAGTGAGTGATGAGTGACTGAAAGAGATAGTGAGTGAGTGAGTGAGTGAGTGAGTGACTGAAAGATATGGTGAGTGAGAGAGTGAGTGACTGACTGAAAGATATAGTGAGTGAGTGAGTGAGTGATGAGTGACTGACTGACTGAAAGATATAGTGAGTGAGTGAGTGAGTGATGAGTGACTGACTGACTGAAAGATATAGTGAGTGAGTGAGTGAGTGAGTGAGTGAGTGACTGAAAGATATAGTGAGTGAGTGAGTGAGTGATGAGTGACTGAAATATATAGTGAGTGAGTGAGTGATGAGTGACTGACTGACTGAAAGATATAGTGAGTGAGTGAGTGAGTGACTGAAAGATATAGTGAGTGAGTGAGTGAGTGATGAGTGACTGACTGACTGACTGAAAGATATAGTGAGTGATGAGTGAGTGAGTGAGTGAGTGAGTGATGAGTGACTGACTGAAAGATATAGTGAGTGAGTGAGTGAGTGATGAGTGACTGACTGACTGAAAGATATAGTGAGTCAGTGAGTGAGTGATGAGTGACTGACTGACTGAAAGATATAGTGAGTGAGTGAGTGAATGATGAGTCACTGACTTACTGAAAGATATAGTGAGTGAGTGAGTGAGTGACTAACTGACTGAAAGATATAGTGAGTGAGTGAGTGAGAGACTGACTGAAAGATATAGTGAGTGAATGAGTGAGTGAGTGAGTGACTGAAAGAGATAGTGAGTGAGTGATGAGTGACTGAAAGAGATAGTGAGTGAGTGAGTGAGTGAGTGAGTGATGAGTGACTGAAAGATATAGTGAGTGAGAGAGTGAGTGACCGATTGAAAGATATAGTGAGTGAGTGAGTGATGAGTGACTGAAAGAGATAGTGAGTGAGTGAGTGAGTGAGTGAGTGATGAGTGACTGACTGACTGAAAGATATAGTGAGTGATGAGTGAGTGAGTGATGAGTGACTGACTGAAAGATATAGTGAGTGAGTGAGTGATGAGTGACTGACTGACTGAAAGATATAGTGAGTGAGTGAGTGACTGACTGAAAGATATAGTGAGTGAGTGATGAGTGACTGACTGCTGAAAGATATAGTGAGTGAGTGAGTGAGTGAGTGAGTGAGTGATGAGTGACTGACTGACTGAAAGATATAGTGAGTGAGTGAGTGAGTGACTGAAAGAGATAGTGAGTGAGTGAGTGAGTGAGTGAGTGATGAGTGAGTGAAATATATAGTGAGTGAGTGAGTGAGTGAGTGAGTGAGTGACTGACTGACTGAAAGATATAGTGAGTGAGTGAGTGACTGAAAGTTATAGTGAGTGAGTGAGTGAGTGATGAGTGACTGACTGACTGAAAGATATAGTGAGTGATGAGTGAGTGAGTGAGTGAGTGAGTGAGTGATGAGTGACTGACTGAAAGATATAGTGAGTGAGTGAGTGAGTGATGAGTGACTGAAAGAGATAGTGAGTGAGTGAGTGAGTGATGAGTGACTGAAAGATATAGTGAGTGAGAGAGTGAGTGACTGACTGAAATATATAGTGAGTGAATGAGTGAGTGAGTGATGAGTGACTGAAAGAGATAGTGAGTGAGTGAGTGAGTGACTGAAAGATATAGTGAGTGAGAGAGTGAGTGACTGACTGAAAGATATAGTGAGTGAGTGAGTGATGAGTGACTGACTGACTGAAAGATATAGTGAGTGAGTGATGAGTGAGTGAGTGATGAGTGACTGACTTACTGAAAGATATAGTGAGTGAGTGAGTGAGTGACTAACTGACTGAAAGATATAGTGAGTGAGTGAGTGAGTGAGAGACTGACTGAAAGATATAGTGAGTGAATGAGTGAGTGAGTGAGTGACTGAAAGAGATAGTGAATGAGAGAGTGAGTGACTGACTGAAAGATATAGTGAGTGAGTGAGTGATGAGTGACTGAAAGAGATAGTGAGTGAGTGAGTGACTGAAAGATATAGTGAGTGAGTGAGTGACTGACTGAAAGATATAGCGAGTGAGTGATGAGTGACTGACTGACTGAAAGATATAGTGAGTGAGTGAGTGAGTGAGTGAGTGATGAGTGACTGACAGACTGAAAGATATAGTGAGTGAGTGAGTGTGTGAGTGAGTGAGTGATGAGTGACTGAAATATATAGTGAGTGAGTGAGTGAGTGATGAGTGACTGACTGACTGAAAGATATAGTGAGTGATGAGTGAGTGATGAGTGACTGACTGAAAGATATAGTGAGTGAGTGAGTGATGAGTGACTGACTGACTGAAAGATATAGTGAGTGAGTGAGTGACTGACTGAAAGATATAGTGAGTGAGTGATGAGTGACTGACTGCTGAAAGATATAGTGAGTGAGTGAGTGAGTGAGTGATGAGTGACTGACTGACTGAAAGATATAGTGAGAGTGAGTGACTGAAAGATATAGTGAGTAAGTGAGTGAGTGAGTGAGTGAGTGATGAGTGACTGACTGACTGAAAGATATAGTGAGTGAGTGAGTGAGTGAGTGATGAGTGACTGAAATATATAGTGAGTGAGTGAGTGATGAGTGACTGACTGACTGAAAGATATAGTGAGAGTGAGTGACTGAAAGATATAGTGAGTGAGTGAGTGAGTGAGTGAGTGAGTGATGAGTGACTGACTGACTGAAAGATATAGTGAGTGATGAGTGAGTGATGAGTGACTGACTGAAAGATATAGTGAGTGAGTGAGTGATGAGTGACTGACTGACTGAAAGATATAGTGAGTGAGTGAGTGACTGACTGAAAGATATAGTGAGTGAGTGATGAGTGACTGACTGCTGAAAGATATAGTGAGTGAGTGAGTGAGTGAGTGATGAGTGACTGACTGACTGAAAGATATAGTGAGTGAGTGAGTGAGTGACTGAAAGATATAGTGAGTGAGTGAGTGAGTGAGTGAGTGAGTGATGAGTGACTGAAAGATGAGTGAGTGAGTGACTGACTGAAAGATGATAGTGAGTGAGTGAGTGAGTGAGTGATGAGTGACTGACTGACTGAAAGATATAGTGAGTGAGTGAGTGAGTGATGAGTGACTGACTGACTGAAAGATATAGTGAGTGAGTGAGTGACTGAAAGATATAGTGAGTGAGTGAGTGATGAGTGACTGAAAGATATAGTGAGTGAGGAGTGAGTGACTGATGAGTGAGTGAGTGAGTGAGTGAGTGAGTGACTGACTGAAAGATATAGTGAGTGAGTGAGTGAGTGATGAGTGACTGAAAGATAAGTGAGTGAGTGAGTGAGTGAGTGATGAGTGACTGACTGACTGAAAGATATAGTGAGTGAGTGAGTGAGTGACTGAGTGACTGAAAGATATAGTGAGTGAGTGAGTGAGTGACTGACTGACTGAAAGATATAGTGAGTGAGTGAGTGAGTGACTGAAAGATATAGTGAGTGAGTGAGTGACTGACTGAAAGATATAGTGAGTGAGTGAGTGAGTGAGTGACTGAAAGATATAGTGAGTGAGTGAGTGAGTGAGTGAGTGACTGAGTGACTGAAAGATATAGTGAGTGAGTGAGTGAGTGAGTGAGTGAGTGAGTGACTGACTGACTGAAAGATATAGTGAGTGAGTGACTGAAAGATGAGTGAGTGAGTGAGTGAGTGAGTGAGTGATGAGTGACTGAAAGATATAGTGAGTGAGTGAGTGAGTGATGATGAGTGAGTGAGTGAGTGAGTGAGTGAGTGAGTGAGTGAGTGATGAGTGACTGACTGAAAGATATAGTGAGTGAGTGAGTGAGTGAGTGATGAGTGACTGAAAGAGATAGTGAGTGAGTGAGTGAGTGATGAGTGACTGATATATATAGTGAGTGAGAGAGTGAGTGACTGACTGAAATATATAGTGAGTGAATGAGTGAGTGAGTGATGAGTGACTGACTGACTGACTGAAAGATATAGTGAGTGATGAGTGAGTGAGTGAGTGATGAGTGACTGACTGAAAGATATAGTGAGTGAGTGAGTGAGTGATGAGAGACTGACTGACTGACTGAAAGATATAGTGAGTGAGTGAGTGAGTGACTGAAAGATATAGTGAGTGAGTGAGTGATGAGTGACTGACTGACTGAAAGATATAGTGAGTGAGTGAGTGAGTGATGAGTGACTGACTGACTGAAAGATATAGTGAGTGAGTGATGAGTGAGTGAGTGAGTGAGTGATGAGTGATTGAAAGAGATAGTGAGTGAGTGAGTGAGTGAGTGATGAGTGACTGAAAGAGATAGTGAGTGAGTGAGTGAGTGATGAGTGACTGAAAAAGATAGTGAGTGAGTGAGTGAATGAGTGAGTGATGAGTGACTGAAAGAGATAGTGAGTGAGTGAGTGATGAGTGACTGAAAGAGATAGTGAGTGACTGAATGAGTGAGTGATGAGTAACTGAAAGAGATAGTGAGTGAGTGAGTAAGTGATGAGTGACTGAAAGAGATAGTGAGTGAGTGAGTGAGTGATGAGTGACTGAAAGAGATAGTGAGAGAGTGAGTGATGAGTGACTGAAAGATATAGTGAGTGAGTGAGTGATGAGTGACTGAAAGAGATAGTGAGTGAGTGAGTGAGTGATGAGTGACTGAAAGATATAGTGAGTGAGAGTGAGTGACTGACTGAAAGATATAGTGAGTGAGTGAGTGAGTGATGAGTGACTGAAAGAGATAGTGAGTGAGTGAGTGAGTGAGTGAGTGAGTGACTGAAAGATATAGTGAGTGAGAGAGTGAGTGACTGACTGAAAGATATAGTGAGTGAGTGAGTGAGTGAGTGATGAGTGACTGACTGACTGAAAGATATAGTGAGTGAGTGATGAGTGACTGACTGACTGAAAGATATAGTGAGTGAGTGAGTGAGTGAGTGAGTGAGTGACTGAAAGATATAGTGAGTGAGTGAGTGAGTGATGAGTGACTGAAATATATAGTGAGTGAGTGAGTGAGTGATGAGTGACTGACTGACTGAAAGATATAGTGAGTGAGTGAGTGAGTGACTGAAAGATATAGTGAGCGAGTGAGTGAGTGATGAGTGACTGACTGACTGACTGAAAGATATAGTGAGTGATGAGTGAGTGAGTGAGTGAGTGATGAGTGACTGACTGAAAGATATAGTGAGTGAGTGAGTGAGTGATGAGTGACTGACTGACTGACTGAAAGATATAGTGAGTCAGTGAGTGAGTGATGAGTGACTGACTGACTGAAAGATATAGTGAGTGAGTGAGTGAGTGAGTGATGAGTGACTGACTGACTGAAAGATATAGTGAGTGAGTGACGAGTGAGTGAGTGATGAGTGACTGACTTACTGAAAGATATAGTGAGTGAGTGAGTGACTAACTGACTGAAAGATATAGTGAGTGAGTGAGTGAGAGACTGACTGAAAGATATAGTGAGTGAATGAGTGAGTGAGTGAGTGACTGAAAGAGATAGTGAGTGAGTGATGAGTGACTGAAAGAGATAGTGAGTGAGTGAGTGAGTGAGTGAGTGAGTGAGTGATGAGTGACTGAAAGATATAGTGAGTGAGAGAGTGAGTGACCGATTGAAAGATATAGTGAGTGAGTGAGTGATGAGTGACTGAAAGAGATAGTGAGTGAGTGAGTGACTGAAAGATATAGTGAGTGAGTGAGTGACTGACTGAAAGATATAGCGAGTGAGTGATGAGTGACTGACTGACTGAAAGATATAGTGAGTGAGTGAGTGAGTGAGTGAGTGATGAGTGACTGACTGACTGAAAGATATAGTGAGTGAGTGAGTGTGTGAGTGAGTGAGTGATGAGTGACTGAAATATATAGTGAGTGAGTGAGTGAGTGAGTGATGAGTGACTGACTGACTGAAAGATATAGTGAGAGTGAGTGACTGAAAGATATAGTGAGTGAGTGAGTGAGTGAGTGAGTGAGTGATGAGTGACTGACTGACTGAAAGATATAGTGAGTGAGTGAGTGAGTGAGTGAGTGAGTGATGAGTGACTGAAATATATAGTGAGTGAGTGAGTGAGTGATGAGTGACTGACTGACTGAAAGATATAGTGAGAGTGAGTGACTGAAAGATATAGTGAGTGAGTGAGTGAGTGAGTGATGAGTGACCGACTGACTGAAAGATATAGTGAGTGATGAGTGAGTGAGTGATGAGTGACTGACTGAAAGATATAGTGAGTGAGTGAGTGATGAGTGACTGACTGACTGAAAGATATAGTGAGTGAGTGAGTGACTAACTGACTGAAAGATATAGTGAGTGAGTGAGTGAGAGACTGACTGAAAGATATAGTGAGTGAATGAGTGAGTGAGTGAGTGACTGAAAGAGATAGTGAGTGAGTGATGAGTGACTGAAAGAGATAGTGAGTGAGTGAGTGAGTGAGTGAGTGAGTGAGTGATGAGTGACTGAAAGATATAGTGAGTGAGAGAGTGAGTGACTGACTGAAAGATATAGTGAGTGAGTGAGTGATGAGTGACTGAAAGAGATAGTGAGTGAGTGAGTGACTGAAAGATATAGTGAGTGAGTGAGTGACTGACTGAAAGATATAGCGAGTGAGTGATGAGTGACTGACTGACTGAAAGATATAGTGAGTGAGTGAGTGAGTGAGTGAGTGATGAGTGACTGACTGACTGAAAGATATAGTGAGTGAGTGAGTGTGTGAGTGAGTGAGTGATGAGTGACTGAAATATATAGTGAGTGAGTGAGTGAGTGATGAGTGACTGACTGACTGAAAGATATAGTGAGAGTGAGTGACTGAAAGATATAGTGAGTGAGTGAGTGAGTGAGTGAGTGATGAGTGACTGACTGACTGAAAGATATAGTGAGTGAGTGAGTGAGTGAGTGATGAGTGACTGAAATATATAGTGAGTGAGTGAGTGAGTGATGAGTGACTGACTGACTGAAAGATATAGTGAGAGTGAGTGACTGAAAGATATAGTGAGTGAGTGAGTGAGTGAGTGATGAGTGACCGACTGACTGAAAGATATAGTGAGTGATGAGTGAGTGAGTGATGAGTGACTGACTGAAAGATATAGTGAGTGAGTGAGTGATGAGTGACTGACTGACTGAAAGATATAGTGAGTGAGTGAGTGAGTGACTGACTGAAAGATATAGTGAGTGAGTGATGAGTGACTGACTGCTGAAAGATATAGTGAGTGAGTGAGTGAGTGAGTGAGTGATGAGTGACTGACTGACTGAAAGATATAGTGAGTGAGTGAGTGAGTGACTGAAAGAGATAGTGAGTGAGTGAGTGAGTGAGTGAGTGATGAGTGAGTGAAATATATAGTGAGTGAGTGAGTGAGTGAGTGAGTGATGAGTGACTGACTGACTGAAAGATATAGTGAGTGAGTGAGTGACTGAAAGATATAGTGAGTGAGTGATGAGTGACTGACTGACTGAAAGATATAGTGAGTGATGAGTGAGTGAGTGAGTGAGTGATGAGTGACTGACTGAAAGATATAGTGAGTGAGTGAGTGAGTGATGAGTGACTGAAAGAGATAGTGAGTGAGTGAGTGAGTGAGTGAGTGAGTGATGAGTGACTGAAAGATATAGTGAGTGAGAGAGTGAGTGACTGACTGAAATATATAGTGAGTGAATGAGTGAGTGAGTGATGAGTGACTGAAAGAGATAGTGAGTGAGTGAGTGAGTGAGTGACTGAAAGATATAGTGAGTGAGAGAGTGAGTGACTGACTGAAAGATATAGTGAGTGAGTGAGTGAGTGAGTGATGAGTGACTGACTGACTGAAAGATATAGTGAGTGAGTGATGAGTGAGTGAGTGATGAGTGACTGACTTACTGAAAGATATAGTGAGTGAGTGAGTGAGTGACTAACTGACTGAAAGATATAGTGAGTGAGTGAGTGAGAGACTGACTGAAAGATATAATGAGTGAATGAGTGAGTGAGTGAGTGACTGAAAGAGATAGTGAGTGAGAGAGTGAGTGACTGACTGAAAGATATAGTGAGTGAGTGAGTGAGTGAGTGAGTGATGAGTGACTGACTGACTGAAAGATATAGTGAGTGAGTGAGTGATGAGTGACTGACTGACTGAAAGATATAGTGAGTGAGTGAGTGAGTGAGTGAGTGACTGAAAGATATAGTGAGTGAGTGAGTGAGTGATGAGTGACTGAAATATATAGTGAGTGAGTGAGTGAGTGATGAGTGACTGACTGACTGACTGAAAGATATAGTGAGTGAGTGAGTGAGTGACTGAAAGATATAGTGAGTGAGTGAGTGAGTGATGAGTGACTGACTGACTGACTGACTGAAAGATATAGTGAGTGATGAGTGAGTGAGTGAGTGAGTGATGAGTGACTGACTGAAAGATATAGTGAGTGAGTGAGTGAGTGATGAGTGACTGACTGACTGACTGAAAGATATAGTGAGTCAGTGAGTGAGTGATGAGTGACTGACTGACTGAAAGATATAGTGAGTGAGTGAGTGAGTGAGTGATGAGTGACTGACTGACTGAAAGATATAGTGAGTGAGTGACGAGTGAGTGAGTGATTGACTTACTGAAAGATATAGTGAGTGAGTGAGTGAGTGACTAACTGACTGAAAGATATAGTGAGTGAGTGAGTGAGAGACTGACTGACAGATATAGTGAGTGAATGAGTGAGTGAGTGAGTGACTGAAAGAGATAGTGAGTGAGTGATGAGTGACTGAAAGAGATAGTGAGTGAGTGAGTGAGTGAGTGAGTGATGAGTGACTGAAAGATATAGTGAGTGAGAGAGTGAGTGACCGATTGAAAGATATAGTGAGTGAGTGAGTGATGAGTGACTGAAAGAGATAGTGAGTGAGTGAGTGACTGAAAGATATAGTGAGTGAGTGAGTGACTGACTGAAAGATATAGCGAGTGAGTGATGAGTGACTGACTGACTGAAAGATATAGTGAGTGAGTGAGTGAGTGAGTGATGAGTGACTGACTGACTGAAAGATATAGTGAGTGAGTGAGTGTGTGAGTGAGTGAGTGATGAGTGACTGAAATATATAGTGAGTGAGTGAGTGAGTGAGTGAGTGATGAGTGACTGACTGACTGAAAGATATAGTGAGAGTGAGTGACTGAAAGATATAGTGAGTGAGTGAGTGAGTGAGTGAGTGAGTGAGTGATGAGTGACTGACTGACTGAAAGATATAGTGAGTGAGTGAGTGAGTGAGTGAGTGATGAGTGACTGAAATATATAGTGAGTGAGTGAGTGAGTGATGAGTGACTGACTGACTGAAAGATATAGTGAGAGTGAGTGACTGAAAGATATAGTGAGTGAGTGAGTGAGTGAGTGATGAGTGACTGACTGACTGAAAGATATAGTGAGTGATGAGTGAGTGAGTGATGAGTGACTGACTGAAAGATATAGTGAGTGAGTGAGTGATGAGTGACTGACTGACTGAAAGATATAGTGAGTGAGTGAGTGAGTGACTGACTGAAAGATATAGTGAGTGAGTGATGAGTGACTGACTGCTGAAAGATATAGTGAGTGAGTGAGTGAGTGAGTGAGTGAGTGAGTGATGAGTGACTGACTGACTGAAAGATATAGTGAGTGAGTGAGTGAGTGACTGAAAGAGATAGTGAGTGAGTGAGTGAGTGAGTGAGTGAGTGAGTGAGTGAAATATATAGTGAGTGAGTGAGTGAGTGAGTGATGAGTGACTGACTGACTGAAAGATATAGTGAGTGAGTGAGTGACTGAAAGTTATAGTGAGTGAGTGAGTGAGTGAGTGAGTGATGAGTGACTGACTGACTGAAAGATATAGTGAGTGATGAGTGAGTGAGTGAGTGAGTGAGTGAATGATGAGTGACTGACTGAAAGATATAGTGAGTGAGTGATGAGTGACTGAAAGAGATAGTGAGTGAGTGAGTGAGTGATGAGTGACTGAATGATATAGTGAGTGAGAGAGTGAGTGACTGACTGAAATATATAGTGAGTGAATGAGTGAGTGAGTGATGAGTGACTGAAAGAGATAGTGAGTGAGTGAGTGAGTGAGTGAGTGACTGAAAGATATAGTGAGTGAGAGAGTGAGTGACTGACTGAAAGATATAGTGAGTGAGTGAGTGAGTGATGAGTGACTGACTGACTGAAAGATATAGTGAGTGAGTGATGAGTGAGTGAGTGATGAGTGACTGACTTACTGAAAGATATAGTGAGTGAGTGAGTGAGTGACTAACTGACTGAAAGATATAGTGAGTGAGTGAGTGAGAGACTGACTGAAAGATATAGTGAGTGAATGAGTGAGTGAGTGAGTGACTGAAAGAGATAGTGAGTGAGAGAGTGAGTGACTGACTGAAAGATATAGTGAGTGAGTGAGTGATGAGTGACTGAAAGAGATAGTGAGTGAGTGAGTGACTGAAAGATATAGTGAGTGAGTGAGTGACTGACTGAATGATATAGCGAGTGAGTGATGAGTGACTGACTGACTGAAAGATATAGTGAGTGAGTGAGTGAGTGAGTGAGTGATGAGTGACTGACTGACTGAAAGATATAGTGAGAGTGAGTGACTGAAAGATATAGTGAGTGAGTGAGTGAGTGAGTGAGTGATGAGTGACTGACTGACTGAAAGATATAGTGAGTGATGAGTGAGTGAGTGATGAGTGACTGACTGAAAGATATAGTGAGTGAGTGAGTGATGAGTGACTGACTGACTGAAAGATATAGTGAGTGAGTGAGTGAGTGACTGACTGAAAGATATAGTGAGTGATGAGTGACTGACTGCTGAAAGATATAGTGAGTGAGTGAGTGAGTGAGTGATGAGTGACTGACTGACTGAAAGATATAGTGAGTGAGTGAGTGAGTGACTGAAAGAGATAGTGAGTGAGTGAGTGAGTGAGTGAGTGATGAGTGAGTGAAATATATAGTGAGTGAGTGAGTGAGTGAGTGAGTGATGAGTGACTGACTGACTGAAAGATATAGTGAGTGAGTGAGTGACTGAAAGATATGAGTGAGTGAGTGAGTGAGTGAGTGAGTGATGAGTGACTGACTGACTGAAAGATATAGTGAGTGATGAGTGAGTGAGTGAGTGAGTGATGAGTGACTGACTGAAAGATATAGTGAGTGAGTGAGTGAGTGATGAGTGACTGAAAGAGATAGTGAGTGAGTGAGTGAGTGATGAGTGACTGAAAGATATAGTGAGTGAGAGAGTGAGTGACTGACTGAAATATATAGTGAGTGAATGAGTGAGTGAGTGATGAGTGACTGACTGACTGACTGACTGAAAGATATAGTGAGTGATGAGTGAGTGAGTGAGTGATGAGTGACTGACTGAAAGATATAGTGAGTGAGTGAGTGAGTGAGTGATGAGACTGACTGACTGACTGAAAGATATAGTGAGTGAGTGAGTGAGTGACTGAAAGATATAGTGAGTGAGTGAGTGATGAGTGACTGACTGACTGAAAGATATAGTGAGTGAGTGAGTGAGTGATGAGTGACTGACTGAAAGATATAGTGAGTGAGTGATGAGTGAGTGAGTGAGTGAGTGATGAGTGATTGAAAGAGATAGTGAGTGAGTGAGTGAGTGAGTGATGAGTGACTGAAAGAGATAGTGAGTGAGTGAGTGAGTGATGAGTGACTGAAAAAGATAGTGAGTGAGTGAGTGAATGAGTGAGTGATGAGTGACTGAAAGAGATAGTGAGTGAGTGAGTGATGAGTGACTGAAAGAGATAGTGAGTGACTGAATGAGTGAGTGATGAGTAACTGAAAGAGATAGTGAGTGAGTGAGTGAGTGATGAGTGACTGAAAGAGATAGTGAGTGAGTGAGTGAGTGATGAGTGACTGAAAGAGATAGTGAGAGAGTGAGTGATGAGTGACTGAAAGATATAGTGAGTGAGTGAGTGATGAGTGACTGAAAGAGATAGTGAGTGAGTGAGTGAGTGATGAGTGACTGAAAGATATAGTGAGTGAGAGTGAGTGACTGACTGAAAGATATAGTGAGTGAGTGAGTGAGTGATGAGTGACTGAAAGAGATAGTGAGTGAGTGAGTGAGTGAGTGACTGAAAGATATAGTGAGTGAGAGAGTGAGTGACTGACTGAAAGATATAGTGAGTGAGTGAGTGAGTGAGTGATGAGTGACTGACTGACTGAAAGATATAGTGAGTGAGTGAGTGAGTGATGAGTGACTGACTGACTGAAAGATATAGTGAGTGAGTGAGTGAGTGAGTGAGTGACTGAAAGATATAGTGAGTGAGTGAGTGAGTGATGAGTGACTGAAATATATAGTGAGTGAGTGAGTGAGTGATGAGTGACTGACTGACTGAAAGATATAGTGAGTGAGTGAGTGAGTGAGTGACTGAAAGATATAGTGAGTGAGTGAGTGAGTGATGAGTGACTGACTGACTGACTGAAAGATATAGTGAGTGATGAGTGAGTGAGTGAGTGATGAGTGACTGACTGAAAGATATAGTGAGTGAGTGAGTGAGTGATGAGTGACTGACTGACTGACTGAAAGATATAGTGAGTCAGTGAGTGAGTGATGAGTGACTGACTGACTGAAAGATATAGTGAGTGAGTGAGTGAGTGAGTGATGAGTGACTGACTGACTGAAAGATATAGTGAGTGAGTGACGAGTGAGTGAGTGATGAGTGACTGACTTACTGAAAGATATAGTGAGTGAGTGAGTGAGTGACTAACTGACTGAAAGATATAGTGAGTGAGTGAGTGAGAGACTGACTGAAAGATATAGTGAGTGAATGAGTGAGTGAGTGAGTGACTGAAAGAGATAGTGAGTGAGTGATGAGTGACTGAAAGAGATAGTGAGTGAGTGAGTGAGTGAGTGATGAGTGACTGAAAGATATAGTGAGTGAGAGAGTGAGTGACCGATTGAAAGATATAGTGAGTGAGTGAGTGATGAGTGACTGAAAGAGATAGTGAGTGAGTGAGTGACTGAAAGATATAGTGAGTGAGTGAGTGACTGACTGAAAGATATAGCGAGTGAGTGATGAGTGACTGACTGAAAGATATAGTGAGTGAGTGAGTGAGTGAGTGATGAGTGACTGACTGACTGAAAGATATAGTGAGTGAGTGAGTGAGTGAGTGAGTGAGTGATGAGTGACTGAAATATATAGTGAGTGAGTGAGTGAGTGATGAGTGACTGACTGACTGAAAGATATAGTGAGAGTGACTGACTGAAAGATATGGAGTGAGTGAGTGAGTGAGTGATGAGTGACTGACTGACTGAAAGATATAGTGAGTGAGTGAGTGAGTGAGTGAGTGATGAGTGACTGAAATATATAGTGAGTGAGTGAGTGAGTGATGAGTGACTGACTGACTGAAAGATATAGTGAGAGTGAGTGACTGAAAGATATAGTGAGTGAGTGAGTGAGTGAGTGATGAGTGACTGACTGACTGAAAGATATAGTGAGTGATGAGTGAGTGAGTGATGAGTGACTGACTGAAAGATATAGTGAGTGAGTGAGTGAGTGAGTGACTGACTGACTGAAAGATATAGTGAGTGAGTGAGTGACTGACTGAAAGATATAGTGAGTGAGTGATGAGTGACTGACTGCTGAAAGATATAGTGAGTGAGTGAGTGAGTGAGTGATGAGTGACTGACTGACTGAAAGATATAGTGAGTGAGTGAGTGAGTGACTGAAAGAGATAGTGAGTGAGTGAGTGAGTGAGTGAGTGATGAGTGAGTGAAATATATAGTGAGTGAGTGAGTGAGTGATGAGTGACTGACTGACTGAAAGATATAGTGAGTGAGTGAGTGACTGAAAGTTATAGTGAGTGAGTGAGTGAGTGAGTGAGTGATGAGTGACTGACTGAATGAAAGATATAGTGAGTGATGAGTGAGTGAGTGAGTGAGTGAGTGATGAGTGACTGACTGAAAGATATAGTGAGTGAGTGAGTGAGTGAGTGATGAGTGACTGAAAGAGATAGTGAGTGAGTGAGTGAGTGAGTGATGAGTGACTGAAAGATATAGTGAGTGAGAGAGTGAGTGACTGACTGAAAGATATAGTGAGTGAATGAGTGAGTGAGTGATGAGTGACTGAAAGAGATAGTGAGTGAGTGAGTGAGTGACTGAAAGATATAGTGAGTGAGAGAGTGAGTGACTGACTGAAAGATATAGTGAGTGAGTGAGTGAGTGAGTGATGAGTGACTGACTGACTGAAAGATATAGTGAGTGAGTGATGAGTGAGTGAGTGATGAGTGACTGACTTACTGAAAGATATAGTGAGTGAGTGAGTGAGTGACTAACTGACTGAAAGATATAGTGAGTGAGTGAGTGAGAGACTGACTGAAAGATATAGTTAGTGAATGAGTGAGTGAGTGAGTGACTGAAAGAGATAGTGAGTGAGAGAGTGAGTGACTGACTGAAAGATATAGTGAGTGAGTGAGTGAGTGAGTGATGAGTGACTGACTGACTGAAAGATATAGTGAGTGAGTGAGTGATGAGTGACTGACTGACTGAAAGATATAGTGAGTGAGTGAGTGAGTGAGTGACTGAAAGATATAGTGAGTGAGTGAGTGAGTGATGAGTGACTGAAATATATAGTGAGTGAGTGAGTGAGTGATGAGTGACTGACTGACTGAAAGATATAGTGAGTGAGTGAGTGAGTGAGTGACTGAAAGATATAGTGAGTGAGTGAGTGAGTGATGAGTGACTGACTGACTGACTGAAAGATATAGTGAGTGATGAGTGAGTGAGTGAGTGAGTGATGAGTGACTGACTGAAAGATATAGTGAGTGAGTGAGTGAGTGAGTGATGAGTGACTGACTGACTGACTGAAAGATATAGTGAGTCAGTGAGTGAGTGATGAGTGACTGACTGACTGAAAGATATAGTGAGTGAGTGAGTCAGTGATGAGTGACTGACTGACTGAAAGATATAGTGAGTGAGAGATGAGTGAGTGAGTGATGAGTGACTGACTTACTGAAAGATATAGTGAGTGAGTGAGTGAGTGACTAACTGACTGAAAGATATAGTGAGTGAGTGAGTGAGAGACTGACTGAAAGATATAGTGAGTGAATGAGTGAGTGAGTGAGTGACTGAAAGAGATAGTGAGTGAGTGATGAGTGACTGAAAGAGATAGTGAGTGAGTGAGTGAGTGAGTGAGTGAGTGATGAGTGACTGAAAGATATAGTGAGTGAGAGAGTGAGTGACCGATTGAAAGATATAGTGAGTGAGTGAGTGATGAGTGACTGAAAGAGATAGTGAGTGAGTGAGTGACTGAAAGATATAGTGAGTGAGTGAGTGACTGACTGAAAGATATAGCGAGTGAGTGATGAGTGACTGACTGACTGAAAGATAGTAGTGAGTGAGTGAGTGAGTGAGTGAGTGATGAGTGACTGACTGACTGAAAGATATAGTGAGTGAGTGAGTGTGTGAGTGAGTGAGTGATGAGTGACTGAAATATATAGTGAGTGAGTGAGTGAGTGAGTGATGAGTGACTGACTGACTGAAAGATATAGTGAGAGTGAGTGACTGAAAGATATAGTGAGTGAGTGAGTGAGTGAGTGAGTGATGAGTGACTGACTGACTGAAAGATATAGTGAGTGAGTGAGTGAGTGAGTGAGTGAGTGAGTGAGTGAGTGAGTGATGAGTGACTGAAATATATAGTGAGTGAGTGAGTGAGTGATGAGTGACTGACTGACTGAAAGATATAGTGAGAGTGAGTGACTGAAAGATATAGTGAGTGAGTGAGTGAGTGAGTGATGAGTGACTGACTGACTGAAAGATATAGTGAGTGATGAGTGAGTGAGTGATGAGTGACTGACTGAAAGATATAGTGAGTGAGTGAGTGATGAGTGACTGACTGACTGAAAGATATAGTGAGTGAGTGAGTGAGTGACTGACTGAAAGATATAGTGAGTGAGTGATGAGTGACTGACTGACTGAAAGATATAGTGAGTGAGTGAGTGAGTGAGTGACTGAAAGAGATAGTGAGTGAGTGATGAGTGAGTGAAATATATAGTGAGTGAGTGAGTGAGTGAGTGATGAGTGACTGACTGACTGAAAGATATAGTGAGTGAGTGAGTGAGTGACTGAAAGTTATAGTGAGTGAGTGAGTGAGTGAGTGATGAGTGACTGACTGACTGAAAGATATAGTGAGTGATGAGTGAGTGAGTGAGTGAGTGAGTGATGAGTGACTGACTGAAAGATATAGTGAGTGAGTGAGTGAGTGATGAGTGACTGAAAGAGATAGTGAGTGAGTGAGTGAGTGATGAGTGACTGAAAGATATAGTGAGTGAGAGAGTGAGTGACTGACTGAAAGATATAGTGAGTGAGTGAGTGAGTGATGAGTGACTGAAAGAGATAGTGAGTGAGTGAGTGACTGAAAGATATAGTGAGTGAGAGAGTGAGTGACTGACTGAAAGATATAGTGAGTGAGTGAGTGAGTGATGAGTGACTGACTGACTGAAAGATATAGTGAGTGAGTGAGTGAGTGAGTGAGTGATGAGTGACTGAAAGATATAGTGAGAGTGAGTGAGTGACTAACTGACTGAAAGATATAGTGAGTGAGTGAGTGAGAGACTGACTGAAAGATATAGTGAGTGAATGAGTGAGTGAGTGAGTGACTGAAAGAGATAGTGAGTGAGAGAGTGAGTGACTGACTGAAAGATATAGTGAGTGAGTGAGTGATGAGTGACTGAAAGAGATAGTGAGTGAGTGAGTGACTGAAAGATATAGTGAGTGAGTGAGTGACTGACTGAATGATATAGCGAGTGAGTGATGAGTGACTGACTGACTGAAAGATATAGTGAGTGAGTGAGTGAGTGAGTGAGTGAGTGAGTGAGTGACTGACTGACTGAAAGATATAGTGAGTGAGTGAGTGTGTGAGTGAGTGAGTGATGAGTGACTGAGATATATAGTGAGTGAGTGAGTGAGTGATGAGTGACTGACTGACTGAAAGATATAGTGAGGAGTGAGTGACTGAAAGATATAGTGAGTGAGTGAGTGAGTGAGTGATGAGTGACTGACTGACTGAAAGATATAGTGAGTGATGAGTGAGTGAGTGATGAGTGACTGACTGAAAGATATAGTGAGTGAGTGAGTGATGAGTGACTGACTGACTGAAAGATATAGTGAGTGAGTGAGTGAGTGACTGACTGAAAGATATAGTGAGTGAGTGATGAGTGACTGACTGCTGAAAGATATAGTGAGTGAGTGAGTGAGTGAGTGAGTGATGAGTGACTGACTGACTGAAAGATATAGTGAGTGAGTGAGTGAGTGAGTGACTGAAAGAGATAGTGAGTGAGTGATGAGTGAGTGAAATATATAGTGAGTGAGTGAGTGAGTGAGTGATGAGTGACTGACTGACTGAAAGATATAGTGAGTGAGTGAGTGACTGAAAGATATAGTGAGTGAGTGAGTGAGTGAGTGATGAGTGACTGACTGACTGAAAGATATAGTGAGTGAGTGAGTGAGTGAGTGAGTGAGTGAGTGATGAGTGACTGACTGAAAGATATAGTGAGTGAGTGAGTGAGTGATGAGTGACTGAAAGAGATAGTGAGTGAGTGAGTGAGTGATGAGTGACTGAAAGATATAGTGAGTGAGAGAGTGAGTGACTGACTGAAATATATA
Source organism: Xyrauchen texanus (assembly GCF_025860055.1). Taxonomy (NCBI): domain Eukaryota; kingdom Metazoa; phylum Chordata; class Actinopteri; order Cypriniformes; family Catostomidae; genus Xyrauchen; species Xyrauchen texanus. The sequence continues at coordinate 24,087 of NW_026266487.1, forward strand.
GTGAGTGAATGAGTGAGTGAGTGATGAGTGACTGAAAGAGATAGTGAGTGAGTGAGTGAGTGAGTGACTGAAAGATATAGTGAGTGAGAGAGTGAGTGACTGACTGAAAGATATAGTGAGTGAGTGAGTGAGTGATGAGTGACTGACTGACTGAAAGATATAGTGAGTGAGTGATGAGTGAGTGAGTGATGAGTGACTGACTTACTGAAAGATATAGTGAGAGTGAGTGAGTGACTAACTGACTGAAAGATATAGTGAGTGAGTGAGTGAGAGACTGACTGAAAGATATAGTGAGTGAGTGAGTGAGTGAGTGACTGAAAGAGATAGTGAGTGAGAGAGTGAGTGACTGACTGAAAGATATAGTGAGTGAGTGAGTGATGAGTGACTGAAAGAGATAGTGAGTGAGTGAGTGACTGAAAGATATAGTGAGTGAGTGACTGACTGACTGAAAGATATAGCGAGTGAGTGAGTGAGTGACTGACTGACTGAAAGATATAGTGAGTGAGTGAGTGAGTGAGTGAGTGAGTGATGAGTGACTGACTGACTGAAAGATATAGTGAGTGAGTGAGTGTGAGTGAGTGAGTGATGAGTGACTGAAATATATAGTGAGTGAGTGAGTGAGTGATGAGTGACTGACTGACTGAAAGATATAGTGAGAGTGAGTGACTGAAAGATATAGTGAGTGAGTGAGTGAGTGAGTGATGAGTGACTGACTGACTGAAAGATATAGTGAGTGATGAGTGAGTGAGTGATGAGTGACTGACTGAAAGATATAGTGAGTGAGTGAGTGATGAGTGACTGACTGACTGAAAGATATAGTGAGTGAGTGAGTGAGTGACTGACTGAAAGATATAGTGAGTGAGTGATGAGTGACTGACTGCTGAAAGATATAGTGAGTGAGTGAGTGAGTGAGTGAGTGAGTGAGTGATGAGTGACTGACTGACTGAAAGATATAGTGAGTGAGTGAGTGAGTGAGTGACTGAAAGAGATAGTGAGTGAGTGATGAGTGACTGAAATATATAGTGAGTGAGTGAGTGAGTGAGTGATGAGTGACTGACTGACTGAAAGATATAGTGAGTGAGTGAGTGACTGAAAGATATAGTGAGTGAGTGAGTGAGTGATGAGTGACTGACTGACTGAAAGATATAGTGAGTGATGAGTGAGTGAGTGAGTGAGTGAGTGATGAGTGACTGACTGAAAGATATAGTGAGTGAGTGAGTGAGTGATGAGTGACTGAAAGAGATAGTGAGTGAGTGAGTGAGTGATGAGTGACTGAAAGATATAGTGAGTGAGAGAGTGAGTGACTGACTGAAAGATATAGTGAGTGAATGAGTGAG
>NW_026266488.1:0-25387 GCF_025860055.1 Xyrauchen texanus
TTTTTTTTCAATTGTTCGTCTTGTGCTGGTCTGCAATGCGCCAGGGATTACGTCATCACGTTGGAAACGCCTACGATTCACGTCATCTATCCAAGTTGTTTGTCTGTTTAATCCAGTTAAAAAGGCAGGGAAGGGCGAAAAATTCCATCTAATGTTCTCCCGTTTTCTCCTCCAACTTCAAAATCGTCTGACATTTTTGTTTTAATTTATTATTATTAAAAAAAAATCGTGACCTTTCCAACGTGATGACGTAATCCCTGGCGTGTCGCAGACCAGCACAAGACAAACAATTGTGGTTAAAAAGTATATAAATGTTTATTTATTTTAGAAAAATGACCGATCGTTTCGCTAGATAAGACCCTATTCCTCAGCTGGGAACGTGCAGAGCCGTTTGAAGCACTTCATAGCCCTTTGAAACTGCATTGATTTGGATTTCAAAACGTTGGTTGCAATTTTTCCTGGTTAAATAAAGGATAAAAAATATATATATATATATATTTTTTAAGTCCATTGTGTGGAGAAAAATCCTGAAATGTTTTCCTCAAAAAACTTAATTTCTTTTCCACTGAAGAAAGAAAGACGTGAACATCTTGGATGGCATTGGGGTGAGTAAATTATCAGGAGATTTTCATTTTGAGGTGAACTAATCCTTTAAAACTGAGTTTTAAAGAAACTGATTTAAAACAACAACATCATAAAAAAACTGATTTTTACAACACTAATTTCAAAGACGGACACACTATACATTTTCTTTTAAAAGGAGCCTCCTTTTCCTCCCGCCCTCTCGGTCAGCAGCCAGCTGAAGCCACCTCTTCATTGTCCCTTCTATCTCTTTTTCAGCAGCATTGGAGGTGAAGGGGTTTCTCCGAACAGCAGCTTAAGTGTAAATTAATATATTGTAAGGTCAATATGATGTCTCTAGCATAATTTAAACATGTCATCTGAGAGATACATTATATCCAAAAGAATATTCTTACCGATGACAACATCTTTCAACTGAAGGGAGGCCAACGACATTTTGCCATTGACCCCTCCAGTTGAGCTGCTTTGCCAAAGTGTTGGCAAATAGCGCCGAAGGACACGCCATGTACAGTCATGTACGTCAGTCCCACCAATTAGCCCCAAGTAGTTTACCTGAAACAGAGTAAAGGAGAAAGCTCTAACTGTGTGAAGAAAGCAGCATTACTATGAGCATGCACTCTGAGTACCATGTCAATGAGCCTAGCTCTTTTCTATTGTAGTCAAAGTGTTTGCCATGGGGACCTGCAAATTGCATGTTGTGTTTCAGATTTGTGTACATAGTTTTGCTAAAAATAAAAAACACCATCACTTTCAGAAGCATGATCAGTAATTGAGTGCAATCAATTTCTTTAAAAAAAACTGAAAAATGCTCACCATTTGAATTTTAAAATCTGACGTCTGCTGCAACCTCTGCTCCATGTTGAGGAGATGAGGAAGGTCTTGCAGGGGCAGCAGACCTTCCTCAATGTCCACTTCTGGCAGCGATGTTTGCTGATGTTGCAGCAGTTGCAGAATGGTGTTCTGCTGGTCGAGCACCATCTCTAATTTAGTAAGGACCTCCCTGAGCAATGCTACAAAAAACAAGTTATTATCTAAAAATTGAATACATACTGTACATCCACACACACACACAACACTATGTTTAATATTATCTAATGTAAAGTTGGACAATGCTACTGTCACAGGATCTGCCCATAGTCTTAGTCCATGGAAAAATACCAGTAAAATGGTTGAGTGGAAATCACTAACCTGGTTCTGATGACTGCTGGGGAGTCCACCTGAAGTTCTGAGGTGCTATATGAGAATACAGTGTTCTATGAAATTCATCACATTCACACACACACACACACACACACACACACACACACACACACACACACACACACACACACACACACACACACACACACACACACACGTCAGTCAGAAAGCAAAAGAATATACTCACATGAAAAATTGTCTCCCGGCTCCCAGCCATGCAGCATCTCTGTGAAGAGCCCGTGAGATGCTGGGTTTGCTGCTGGAGTGGTGGGGGCTGGGGGGTAAATTAGGGTTTGGGGGGACTGCAGTGAAGAGCCTGTGAGATGCTGGGTTTGCTGCTGGAGTGATGGGGGCTGGGGGTAAATTGGGGTTTGGGGGATTTTATGAGAATTTATGGGGGGGGGCAGGAGGAAGGGATTTCTTATGTGGAGGGGAACAGTCCTCCTCTGCTGAAGACAGTTCCAGACCAGGTGGGTCAAGCCGGACACTCTTCCTATTTTAAAGAATAAATAAACACACAATCAATCAAAATTAAATGGAAATAATGTTTAATAAGAAACTGGTCTTTAAAGATAACTTAAAAGGGGAAAGGCAAATTATGCTCTAATAATGAGCAAATTGACATACGTTTTACGCCTTAGTGGCCTTTTACATGACACTTCTGTGTCTGACTGTAAGTCAGACAGTGCCACTTTGCTGTGCATTCTGCACATGACTCACATAATTGGTCTCTTTCCACGCCCATAAATCTGTGCAGCCTAGCTATGCCCATGCCGTCGAGAATGTGGCTGATTGAACAAAACTTTATAGTAACTTTAGAGTATTAAAATATGATCCCCATTTTCTTCCAGTGCACATGGAGTGAAAAATGATTCTGTAGTGGGAGCATTGTTTGATAGTGGGATACATGTCTATTGAAACATGCTACCCCTCAAATCTTATCAAATATGCAAAAAAAGATTATAAGCTACTGATTACAGGTGAAACTCGAAAAATTAGAATATCGTGCAAAAGTTATAATTTTGATGATTAAGGCTTACCACTTAAGAAAACCCCAAATTCAAAATCTCAGAAAATTAGAATATTACATTAAATCAATTTTAAAAAAAGGATTTTAAATACAGAAATGTCAGCCCTAAGAAAAGTATAATCATGCATATGGATATAGTTATATATAATAAATATAGTTTCACCTTTTAATTTGAATTACTGAAATACATGAATTTTGCACGATATTCTAATTTTTCGAGTTTCACCTGTATAAGCTACTGTGATAGTTTTACATTTATGTGATATTTTCTGCTCAATTTGAAATTGGCAGCATCTCTCAGAAGTGTACGGGGAGCAGCGCTGCCGCTTTCAGCCAAATAAACACAGTCGATCTGGATTATGCTCTGACAACTACGCCGTTCGCGGGAGGAGCTCGGAGTTAACTGCTTTTTATTAAATTAGCTTTTTACTTTAGTTTTTGGGATTACAGCTTGATTTCATATTTATAAAAAAATGGACAAAACTGGACATTACTTGGAGAAAAGAAAGCGAAGTTGAACTACCCGGTGAGTTCAGAAAATGTGTGTCTGTAACTTTATTCCAGCTATCTTTGTACTTTACTTGAACAGGTTAGCGTAGCATAGCCCAGATCCGAACTCCATTCAGAAAACAAACATTTTAATATTTATTGTCGTGCTGACAGACCTGACAAAGCATGAATTCATATGTCTAAACGGCATCATATTGTAGTTATCTCGGCATCAGTTTGTTCTGTTTATTCCTTTTATTGCAATTAAATCACAGCAAATGGTTTACTTTGGGTTCATATAACGTTAGCTCGCTGTACTGTAACAATTCGCGGGCTTATTCGGCGTTGTGTGTGTGCAAACTCAAAATGTCCAGCGGTCAAACTTGCGTGAGTAAAGCGAGGCGATTGGCTGACCGTGTGTTCACATACTTTCACTAAACAAACTCGTATTTGAGTGGATGCATTTGTTTGCCTGTTGCTTTTAAAAGCATCATGTAATTTAGTCTGTACAGTCACAGTGTAAAGTTACACTATGTTTTTTTAACAGCTAAGCAACAGTTAGCTATAGCATCAGTCAACGGTTGACCCACCCACATTTATTTCCCCGACGCCCATACAGAGGCTGACAATACGCTAGAAAAAATTAAATAGCTACTGGCAAACAAGTACATGTCCGCTCGCACTTAATTGTTTTGCTTCACAAAGCTCAATTCAGACATATTTACTCTATGATTTACAGAGAACAAATACAGTAGTTACTTACCACAGTGTCCAAAAGAAAAGAGACCGTTTTTAGCGCCGCTGATTTATATTCTTCTGATGGCAGTCGGCCCAGGACGTGCTCTCTGGGGCTGAGCCGATAGATTGTGCCGTAGCCTATCATGTCCATCTTTGCATCATCATTTTTTTTTACATTTTTGCCTCGAAAAATATGAAACATTGGGCGAGCCACTACTTTCTGGGCCGTGCCGACAGTCGCGTTACAGAGTCGGGCCGTGTACTGTATCATGTCCCGTTTGTCTATTTTGACCCCGGCGAAAAGATGAGAAGATTTATGTCAGTTGCATTAGTATCGGGCCAGACATTACATTACATCCGTCTGCCACATTACAACTCTTTTGCGCAGTGACACATTTGAACGTAATCGGGCCAAGTAAAATGCAATGTACTCAAACTGAGTACATTATGTCGGAGTCGGCCCATTCAAGAGACGCAGTGTTTCAGCCAACACGGACCTCAGCCGACAGTGCCAACTTTCAGCCGGAATCGGCCCTACTGTGTTTGCTATCTGGGAAATCACATATCTCTGGACCAGAAAATCGTAGAGACTTCTGGGTTGGTTTATTTCAATCAGGATGTCAAGAAGACTTGATAAGTATCACTATGGTAACTGCCTAGCAACCACATGGGGTTACCTTAGCAACCGAGTAACAAATCACATATCTCTGCATCAGAAAAACGTAGAGACTTCCGGATTGACTTATTTCAATCAGGATGGCAAGGACACTTCATTAGTATCACTATGGTAACTGCCTAGCAACCAGATGGGGTTACCCTAGCAACCGAGTAACAAATCACATATCTATGCACCAGAAAATCATAGAGACTTCTGGGTTGGTTTATTTCAATCAGGATGTCAAGAACACTTGATAAGTATCACTATGGTAACTGCCTAGCAACCATATGGGGTTACCCTAGCAACCGAGTATCAAATCACATATCTCTGGACCAGAAAATCGTAGAGACTTCTGGGTTGGTTTATTTCAATCAGGATGTCAAGAACACTTGCTAAGTATCACTATGGTAACTGCCTAGCAACCATATGGGGTTACCCTAGCAACCGAGTAACAAATCACATATCTCTGCAACAGAACAACATAAAGACTTCTGGCTTTGTTCATGGGACTCAGGGTAGCAAGGATCAATCAATCAATCAATCAATCCATCTATCTATCTGAGGGTCAATATCTATCTATCTATCTATCTATCTATCTGTTGTCTATCTATCTATCTGAGGGTCAATGTCTATCTATCTATCGATCTATCTATCTATCTATCTGAGGGTAAATATCTATCTATCTATCTCTCTATCTATCTGAGTATCTATCTATCTATCTACCTATCTATCTATCTATCTATCTATCTAGCAACTAAGCTAAACTTTAAACTACTTTAAACTAATTTAAACTAATTTAAACTTCAAACTACTTTAAACTTCTTCAAACTTTCTGGTCCAAACTTTCACAAGCCAACTTAAAGTTTGTCTCGACGAACTTTTTTTTCTAGTTATTATTATTAGTGGTGCTTGCAAAGCATCACTATTGTAATCTCACATACTTATTATTTTTATTTTTATTTTTATTTTTATATCTCTTAACAAAACTTCGACACCTAACTCGTCCCGCACCGTTTGGCGTAGACCCACCGAATGAGGTGTCAAATCGAACGACCTATTGAGGACACGTGTGCTATGACTTTTATAAGCTGATCGGGTACGGTATTTGCCCCAGGGGCAAAAAAGCGGCCGAAAAATCCCATAGACTTAACATTGAGACAAACTTTGACGTCCACAGCTCCAAGCGAGGATTTCAGAGAAAGCGTGTGATTTGCCACATTTGAAGAGGCTGGCAGGCTCTGTAAGAGCATACCTCAATATGGGGTAAAAGTTGCACCCCTGGGGGGCAGGAGCTGCCCAAAAATGCCCCAATTGACTTATAATGGTGTAGGACGGCCCATGAAATGAAAAGGCATAGGGATTTGTATTGAACATAGCTCTGGATCACAGTGTCATAGAGACGAGGGGTGGGCTCATTTTACTCAGACGACCAATCAGTCTCTCAGGATCATTGTGAAGCTATCAAGCCACGCCCTAGCAACCATTAAGAGCACCTTAGCAACAAGTCCCATACACTTCTATTGAAACAGATCAAAGGGATATCTCCGGATAGAAGTGTCATAGAAACACAAGGGTGGTCTCGTTTGACTCGGGACAGCAAACAGCCAATCATGCATCAAATCAACACTTCCTAGCCCCTCCCTAGCAACCATTGTCAAGCACCTTAACAACCAAAATCCATAGAGGGATATCTTCCATTCTGAATGTCACAGAGGCATGGGAGTTGGTTTATATCATTCATACTGACAAGCAGCCTTTGGAGATTCATGATTGGCAGCTGCCAAGCCACTCCCTAGCAACTACACAGAGTACCCTAGCAACCGTTTAGCAGTAACTATATCTCTGCACCAGAAAATCAGAGAGACTTCTGGGTTGATTTATTTCAATCAGGATGGCAAGGACACTTGATTAGTATCACTATGGTAACTGCCTAGCAACCAGATGGGGTTACCCTAGCAACCGAGTAACAAATCACATATCTCTGCATCAGAAAAGCGTAGAGACTTCCGGGTTGACTTATTTCAATCAGGATGGAAAGGAGACTTCATTAGTATCACTATGGTAACTGCCTAGCAACCAGATGGGCTTACCCTAGCAACCGAGTAACAAATCACATATCTCTGCATCACAAAAACATAGAGACTTCGGGTTGACTTATTTCAATCAGGATGGCAAGGACACTTGATTAGTATCACTATGGTAACTGCCTAGCAACCACATGGGGTTACCCTAGCAACCGAGTAACAAATCACATATCTCTGCACCAGAAAACAGTACAGATTTTTGGGTTGACTTATTTCACTCAGGATGGAAAGGAGCCATGTATTGTATTACCTTGCTAACTGCATAGCAACCACATGGGCTTACCCTAGCAACCTAGTAACAAATCACATATTTCTGCACCAGAAAATTATACAGACTTCTGGGTTGATTTATTTATGACCACAATTTCTGTTCTTTTCAAGCAGGCTATTTGATCGAGTTTTGCCACGGCAAGCACCACTCACATTTTCTTCAGGAAATGTACCTATCTAGTTATTATTATTCTTCTTACTCTGAAATTTCTATATCTAACTCCTCCTAGAGCTTTTAAGCTACAGGCACCAAACTCGGCACAGACCTTCAGACTAATCCCGAATAGTGTGCTATATCTTTTCTAACTGATCGGACTTACGGTTTTCCTAAAAATGACGATCAAACTCAGAAAAAACTCCCATTGACTTAACATTGCGGAATGTTCAGAAATTAAAATTCCAACTGACATTTTCAGACACACACACACAAAAGGGCCTGTCAGCCCTGCATCTCTCCTCTCTCTCTCCCTCAGAGGATTTCTTTTATCAAGCAGCCAAAAAGTAATGACCTAAAATCTTCCTAGCCACACGCTAAAACATGCTAAAAACGTGCTAGCATCTATCTGAGGGTAAATATCTATCTCTCTCTCTCTCTATCTATCTATATCTATCTCTCTATATATCTAAGGGTAAATATCTATATCTATCTATCTATCTATCTATCTATCTATCTATCTAGCAACTAAGTTAAACTTTTTTAACACTACACTGTAGAACTGGCTCATTAGAGTCATTCATTTGGGAATCAGACTACACTGGTCACACTGTATGTTTCACACTGTAGATTCAAAAGAACTGGCTCATTAGAGTCATTCATTTGGGAATCAGACTACACTGGTCACACTGTATGTTTCACATTGTAGATTCAAAAGAACTGGCTCATTAGAGTCATTCATTTGGGAATCAGACTACACTGGTCACACTGTATGTTTCACACTGTAGATTCAAAAGAACTGGCTCATTAGAGTCATTCATTTGGGAATCAGACTACACTGGTCACACTGTATGTTTCACACTGTAGATTCAAAAGAACTGGATAATTAGAGTCATTAATTTGGGAATCAGACTACACTGGTCACACTGTATGTTTCACACTGTAGAGTCAAAAGAACCGGCTCATTAGAGTCATTAATTTGGGAACACACAAAGACAAAAAGGGCCTGTCAGCCCTGCATCTCTCCCTCTCTCTCTCCCTCATTGCATAGGGATTTTGTATTGAACATAGCTCTGGATCACAGTGTCATAGAGACAAGGGGGCGGGCTCATTTTACTCAGACGACCAATCAGTCTCTCGGGATCATTGTGAAGCCATCGAGCCACGCCCTAGCAACAATTTAAAGCACCTTAGCAACAACTCCCATAGACTTCTAATGAAAGACATCAAAGGGATATCTCCGGATAGAAGTGTCATAGAAACACAAGGGTGGTCTCGTTTGACTCGGGGCAGCAAACAGCCAATCATGAATCACCTCAACACTTTCTAGCCCCTCCCTAGCAACCATTGTCGAGCACCTTAACAACCAAAATCCATAGAGGGATATCTTCCATTCCGAATGTCACAGAGGCATGGGAGTTGGTTTATATCATTCATACTGACAAGCAGCCTTTGGAGTTTCATGATTGGCAGCTGTCAAGCCACTCCCTAGCAACTAAACAGAGTACCCTAGCAACCGTTTAGCAATAACTATATCTCTGCACCAGAAAATCAGAGAGACTTCTGGGTTCATTTATTTCAATCAGGATGGCAAGGAGACTTGATAAGTATCACTATGGTAACTGCCTAGCAACCATATGGGGTTACCCTAGCAACCGAGTAACAAATCACATATCTCTGCACCAGAAAATCAGAGAGACTTCTGGGTTGATTTATTTCAATCAGGATGGCAAGGAGACTTGATAAGTATCACTATGGTAACTGCCTAGCAACCACATGGGGTTACCTTAGCAACCGAGTAACAAATCACATATCTCTGCATCAGAAAACGTAGAGACTTCGGATTGACTTATTTCAATCAGGATGGCAAGGAGACTTCATTAGTATCACTATGGTAACTGCCTAGCAACCAGATGGGGTTACCCTAGCAACCGAGTAACAAATCACATATCTCTGCACCAGATAATCGTAGAGACTTCTGGGTTGATTTATTTCAATCAGGATGTCAAGAAGACTTGACAAGTATCACTATGGTAACTGTCTAGCAACCACATTGGGTTACCCTAGCAACCGAGTAACAAATCACATATCTCTGGACCAGAAAATCGTAGAGACTTCTGGGTTGGTTTATTTCAATCAGGATGGCAAGGAGACTTGATAAGTATCACTCTGGTGACTGCCTAACAACCAGATGGGGTTACCCTAGCAACCGAGTAACAAATCACATATCTCTGCACCAGAAAATCAGAGAGACTTCTGGGTTGATTTATTTCAATCAGGATGGCAAGGAGACTTGATAAGTATCACTATGGTAACTGCCTAGCAACCACATGGGGTTACCTTAGCAACCGAGTAACAAATCACATATCTCTGCATCAGAAAAGCGTAGAGACTTCCGGATTGACTTATTTCAATCAGGATGGCAAGGACACTTCATTAGTATCACTATGGTAACTGCCTAGCAACCAGATGGGGTTACCCTAGCAACCGAGTAACAAATCACATATCTCTGCACCAGATAATCGTAGAGACTTCTGGGTTGATTTATTTCAATCAGGATGTCAAGAAGACTTGACAAGTATCACTATGGTAACTGTCTAGCAACCACATTGGGTTACCCTAGCAACCGAGTAACAAATCACATATCTCTGGACCAGAAAATCGTAGAGACTTCTGGGTTGGTTTATTTCAATCAGGATGGCAAGGAGACTTGATAAGTATCACTCTGGTGACTGCCTAACAACCAGATGGGGTTACCCTAGCAACCGAGTAACAAATCACATATCTCTGCACCAGAAAATCAGAGAGACTTCTGGGTTGATTTATTTCAATCAGGATGGCAAGGAGACTTGATAAGTATCACTATGGTAACTGCCTAGCAACCACATGGGGTTACCTTAGCAACCGAGTAACAAATCACATATCTCTGCATCAGAAAAGCGTAGAGACTTCCGGATTGACTTATTTCAATCAGGATGGCAAGGACACTTCATTAGTATCACTATGGTAACTGCCTAGCAACCAGATGGGGTTACCCTAGCAACCGAGTAACAAATCACATATCTCTGCACCAGATAATCGTAGAGACTTCTGGGTTGATTTATTTCAATCAGGATGTCAAGAAGACTTGACAAGTATCACTATGGTAACTGTCTAGCAACCACATTGGGTTACCCTAGCAACCGAGTAACAAATCACATATCTCTGGACCAGAAAATCGTAGAGACTTCTGGGTTGGTTTATTTCAATCAGGATGGCAAGGAGACTTGATAAGTATCACTCTGGTGACTGCCTAACAACCAGATGGGGTTACCCTAGCAACCGAGTAACAAATCACATATCTCTGCACCAGAAAATCAGAGAGACTTCTGGGTTGATTTATTTCAATCAGGATGGCAAGGAGACTTGATAAGTATCACTATGGTAACTGCCTAGCAACCACATGGGGTTACCTTAGCAACCGAGTAACAAATCACATATCTCTGCATCAGAAAAACGTAGAGACTTCCGGATTGACTTATTTCAATCAGGATGGCAAGGACACTTCATTAGTATCACTATGGTAACTGCCTAGCAACCAGATGGGGTTACCCTAGCAACCGAGTATCAAATCACATATCTCTGGACCAGAAAATCGTAGAGACGTCTGGGTTGATTTATTTCAATCAGGATGGCAAGAAGACTTGATAAGTATCACTATGGTAACTGCCTAGCAACCATATGGGGTTACCCTAGCAACCGAGTAACAAATCACATATCTCTGCAACAGAACAACATAAAGACTTCTGGCTTTGTTCATGGGACTCAGGGTAGCAAGGATCAATCAATCAATCCATCCATCCATCTATCTATCTGAGGGTCAATATCTATCTATCTATCTATCTATCTATCTATCTATCTATCTATCTGTCTCTCTGTCTGTCTGTTGTCTATCTATCTATCTGAGGGTCAATGTCTATCTATCTATCTCTCTATCTATCTGAGTGTCTGTCTGTCTATCTATCTATCTAGCAACTAAGTTAAACTTTAAACTACTTTAAACTAAACTAATTTAAACTATAAACTACTTTAAACTAATTTAAACTTCAAACTAATTTAAACTACAAACTAATTTAAACTACAAACTAATTTAAACTATAAACAAATTTAAAATTCAAACTACTTTAAACTTCTTCAAACTTTCTGGTCCAAACTTTCACAAGCCAACTTAAAGTTTGTCTCGACAAACTTTTTTCTCTAGTTAAGTTGGCTTGTGAGAGCCAACTTACTGAAATCCTATTTAAACTTATTATTATTATTAGTGGTGCTTGCAAAGCATCACTATTGTAATCTCACATACTTATTATACTTTTTTTTATTTTTATTTTTATTTTTATTTTTATATCTCTTAACAAAACTTCGACACCTAACTCGTCCCTCACCGTTTGGCGTAGACCCACGAATGAGGTGTCAAATCGAGCGACCTATTGAGGACACATGTGCTATGACTTTTATAAGCGATCGGAGTGCGGTATTTGCCCCAGGGGCAAAAAAGCGGCCGAAAAATCCCATAGACTTAACATTGCGACAAACTTTGGCCGTCACAGCTCCAAGCGAGGATTTCAGTAGAAGCGTGTGATTTGCCACATTTGAAGAGGCTGGCAGGCTCTGTAAGAGCATACCTCAATATGGGGTAAAAGTTGCACCCCTGGGGGCAGGAGCTGCCCAAAAATGCCCCAATTGACTTCTAATGGTGTAGGGCGGCCCATGAAATGAAAAGGCATAGGGATTTGTATTGAACATAGCTCTGGATCACAGTGTCATAGAGGCGAGGGGGTGGGCTCATTTTACTCAGACAACCAATCAGTCTCTCTGGATCATTGTGAAGCTATCAAGCCACGCCCTAGCAACCATTAAGAGCACCTTAGCAACAAGTCCCATAGACTTCTATTGAAAAAAGATCAAAGGGATATCTCCGGATAGAAGTGTCATAGAAACACAAGGGTGGTCTCGTTTGACTCGGGACAGCAAACAGCCAATCATGCATCACTTCAACACTTCCTAGCCCCTCCCTAGCAACCATTGTCGAGCACCTTAACAACCAAAATCCATAGAGGGATATCTTCCATTCTGAATGTCACAGAGGCATGGGAGTTGGTTTATATCATTCATACTGACAAGCAGCCTTTGGAGATTCATGATTGGCAGCTGCCAAGCCACTCCCTAGCAACTACACAGAGTACCCTAGCAACCGTTTAGCAGTAACTATATCTCTGCACCAGAAAATCAGAGAGACTTCTGGGTTGATTTATTTCAATCAGGATGGCAAGGAGACTTCATAAGTATCACTATGTTAACTGCCTAGCAACCAGATGGGGTTACCCTAGCAACCGAGTAACAAATCACATATCTCTGCATCAGAAAAGCGTAGAGACTTCGGGTTGACTTATTTCAATCAGGATGGCAAGGACACTTCATTAGTATCACTATGGTAACTGCCTAGCAACCAGATGGGCTTACCCTAGCAACCGAGTAACAAATCACATATCTCTGCATCACAAAAACATAGAGACTTCGGGTTGACTTATTTCAATCAGGATGGCAAGGAGACTTCATTAGTATCACTATGGTAACTGCCTAGCAACCAGATGGGGTTACCCTAGCAGCGAGTAACAAATCACATATCTCTGCATCAGAAAAGCGTAGAGACTTCGGTTTGACTTATTTCAATCAGGATGGCAAGGAGACTTGATTAGTATCACTATGGTAACTGCCTAGCAACCAGATGGGGTTACCCTAGCAACCGAGTAACAAATCACATATCTCGGCATCACAAAAGCGTAAAGACTTCGGGTTGACTTATTTCAATCAGGATGGCAAGGAGACTTCATTAGTATCACTATGGTAACTGCCTAGCAACCAGATGGGGTTACCCTAGCAACCGACTAACAAATCACATATCTCTGCATCACAAAAGCGTAGAGACTTCCTGGTTGACTTATTTCAATCAGGATGGCAAGGACCACTTCATTAGTATCACTATGGTAACTGCCTAGCAACCAGATGGGGTTACCCTAGCAACCGACTAACAAATCACATATCTCTGCATCACAAAAGCGTAAAGACTTCGGATTGACTTATTTCAATCAGGATGGCAAGGACACTTCATTAGTATCACTATGGTAACTGCCTAGCAACCAGATGGGGTTACCCTAGCAACCGACTAACAAATCACATATCTCTGCATCACAAAAGCATAGAGACTTCGGGTTGACTTATTTCAATCAGGATGGCAAGGAGACTTCATTAGTATCACTATGGTAACTGCCTAGCAACCACATGGGGTTACCCTAGCAACCGAGTAACAAATCACATATCTCTGCATCAGACAAGCGTAGCGACTTCTGGGTTGGTTTATTTCAATCAGGATGGCAAGGACACTTCATTAGTATCACTATGGTAACTGCCTAGCAACCAGATGGGGTTACCCTAGCAACCGACTAACAAATCACATATCTCTGCATCACAAAAGCGTAAAGACTTCGGATTGACTTATTTCAATCAGGATGGCAAGGACACTTCATTAGTATCACTATGGTAACTGCCTAGCAACCAGATGGGGTTACCCTAGCAACCGACTAACAAATCACATATCTCTGCATCACAAAAGCGTAGAGACTTCGGGTTGACTTATTTCAATCAGGATGGCAAGGAGACTTCATTAGTATCACTATGGTAACTGCCTAGCAACCACATGGGGTTACCCTAGCAACCGAGTAACAAATCACATATCTCTGCATCAGAAAAGCGTGGCGACTTCTGGGTTGGTTTATTTCAATCAGGATGGCAAGGACACTTCATTAGTATCACTATGGTAACTGCCTAGCAACCAGATGGTGTTACCCTAGCAACCGAGTAACAAATCACATATCTCTAAATCACAAAAGCGTACAGACTTCTGGGTTGACTTATTTCAATCAGGATGGCAAGGACACTTCATTAGTATCACTATGGTCACTGCCTAGCAACCACATGGGGTTACCCTAGCAACCGACTAACAAATCACATATCTCTGCATCACAAAAGCGTAGAGACTTCGGGTTGACTTATTTCAATCAGGATGGCAAAGAGACTTCATTAGTATCACTATGGTAACTGCCTAGCAACCACATGGGGTTACCCTAGCAACCAGTAACAAATCACATATCTATGCACCAGAAAATCGAAGAGACTTCTGGGTTGATTTATTTCAATCAGGATGGCAAGAAGACTTCATAAGTATCACTATGGTAACTGCCTAGCAACCAGATGGGGTTACCCTAGCAACCGAGTAACATATCACATATCTCTGGATCAGAACATCAGTAGAGACTTCGGGTTGACTGATTTTACTCAGGATAGCAAGGAGACTTCATAAATATCACTATGGTAACTGCCTAGCAACCAGATGGGGGTACCCTAGCAACCGAGTAAAAAAACACATATCTCAGCAGTTATAAAATGCTATTTGACGAGTTTTGCCACGGCAAGCACCACTCACATTTTCTTCAGGAAATGTACCTATCTAGTTATTATTATTCTGAGACTAAAATTACCAAGACTAACTCCTCCTAGAGCTTTTAAGCTACAGGCACCAAACTCGGCACAGACCTTCAGACTAATCCCGAATAGTGTGCTATATCTTTTCTAACTGATCGGACTTACGGTTTTCCTAAAAATGATGATCAAACTCGGAAAAAACTCCCATTGACTTAACATTGCGGAATGTTCAGAAATTCAAATTCCAACTGACATTTTCACACACACAGACAAAAAGGGCCTGTCAGCCCTGCATCTCTCCTCTCTCTCTCCCTCAGAGGATTTCTTTTATCAAGCAGCCAAAAGTAATGACCTAAAATCTTCCTAGCCACACGCTAAAACATGCTAAAAACGTGCTAGCATCTATCTGAGGGTCAATATCTATCTATCTATCTATCTGAGGGTAAATATCTATCTCTCTCTCTCTCTATCTATCTATATCTATCTCTCTATATATCTAAGGGTAAATATCTATATCTATCTATCTATCTATCTATCTATCTAGCAACTAAGTTAAACTTTTTTAACACTACACTGTAGAACTGGCTCATTAGAGTCATTCATTTGGGAATCAGACTACACTGGTCACACTGTATGTTTCACATTGTAGATTCAAAAGAACTGGCTCATTAGAGTCATTCATTTGGGAATCAGACTACACTGGTCACACTGTATGTTTCACATTGTAGATTCAAAGGAACTGGCTCATTAGAGTCATTAATTTGGGAATCAGACTACACTGGTCACACTGTATGTTTCACATTGTAGATTCAAAAGAACCGGCTCATTAGAGTCATTAATTTGGAAACACACACAGACAAAAAGGGCCTGTCAGCCCTGGATTTTGTATTGAACATAGCTCTGGATCACAGTGTCATAGAGACAAGGGGGCGGGCTCATTTTACTCAGACGACCAATCAGTCTCTCGGGATCATTGTGAAGCTATCAAGCCACGCCCTAGCAACAATTTAAAGCACCTTAGCAACAACTCCCATAGACTTCTAATGAAAGATATCAAAGGGATATCTCCGGATAGTAGTGTCATAGAAACACAAGGGTGGTCTCGTTTGACTCGGGGCAGCAAACAGCCAATCATGAATCACCTCAACACTTCCTAGCCCCTCCCTAGCAACCATTGTCGAGCACCTTAACAACCAAAATCCATAGAGGGATATCTTCCATTCTGAATGTCACAGAGGCATGGGAGTTGGTTTATATCATTCATACTGACAAGCAGCCTTTGGAGTTTCATGATTGGCAATTGTCAAGCCACTCCCTAGCAACTAAACAGAGTACCCTAGCAACCGTTTAGCAATAACTATATCTCTGGACCAGAAAATCGTAGAGACTTCTGGGTTGGTTTATTTCAATCAGGATGTCAAGAAGACTTGATAAGTATCACTATGGTGACTGCCTAACAACCAGATGGGGTTACCCTAGCAACCGAGTAACAAATCACATATCTCTGCACCAGAAAATCAGAGAGACTTTTGGGTTGATTTATTTCAATCAGGATGGCAAGGAGACTTGATAAGTATCACTATGGTAACTGCCTAGCAACCACATGGGGTTACCTTAGCAACCGAGTAACAAATCACATATCTCTGCATCAGAAAAGCGTAGAGACTTCGGATTGACTTATTTCAATCAGGATGGCAAGGACACTTCATTAGTATCACTATGGTAACTGCCTAGCAACCAGATGGGGTTACCCTAGCAACCGAGTAACAAATCACATATCTATGCACCAGAAAATCAGAGAGACTTCTGGGTTGATTTATTTCAATCAGGATGTCAAGGAGACTTGATAAGTATCACTATGGTAACTGCCTAGCAACCACATTGGGTTACCCTAGCAACCAGTATCAAATCACATATCTCTGGACCAGAAAATCGTAGAGACTTCTGGGTTGGTTTATTTCAATCAGGATGTCAAGAACACTTGATAAGTATCACTATGGTGACTGCCTAACAACCAGATGGGGTTACCCTAGCAACCGAGTAACAAATCACATATCTCTGCAACAGAAAATCGTAGAGACGTCTGGGTTGATTTATTTCAATCAGGATGGCAAGAAGACTTGATAAGTATCACTATGGTAACTGCCTAGCAACCATATGGGGTTACCCTAGCAACCGAGTATCAAATCAAATATTTTCATGATATAGGAGAGGGACAGAAAGAGTATGCAAGCCTTTTTTTCTAGGTACTCTTTCAATAAGTCAGAAAACAGTGTATAATGTACACCAAAAGAAAAGCCAGGCTGGCATACCAAAGTCAGATGCACGGGAAAGCATCCTAAAAACACATAGATCAGGACAAAAGAGAAGGTGCTGGAGCACATTAGGTCTTTCCCTGTAGTCGAGTCACACTACTGTCGTGCCCGCACCCAAAAGCAATATCTGGAGCCAACTCTAAATGTGGCCAAGATGTACGATCTCTATAAAATCAAATGTGCTGTACATGAAACACCAGTGAAAATGTCTTACTATAGATTTATATTTAACACAGAGTTTAATCTTGGTTTTCATGTCCCCAAATCAGACAGGTGTGATGAATGTGAGGCACATGACGTAGCGCAAAAACAGGGGTTGTTAAACCAGCACCAAGAGGATGCACACAATAAACATGTATATGAAAAAATGCCATGCGCCAAGAGCGCAAAGAGATAGAGATGATAAACAGCACCTTCACGGTCTGTTTTGATTTAGAAAATATCATCTCATGTCCACGAGCTGAGGTTAGTTCATTCTTTTATAAAAGGAAGATGAATCTATATAATATGACTGCCCACAGCTCACTTACTAAGAAAGGATATTGTGCTGTGTGGACAGAGGCCATGTCAGGTAGAGGAGGGAATGACATGGCAAGTGCCATAGTCAAAATCCTTGAAAGAGTAGTTCAAGACCATCATGAGGTAACTGAGATAGTCACATGGAGTGACAGCTGTGTGCCACAAAATAGAAATTCCATTATGTCTTTTGCAATCATTGAGTTCTTGTCAAGAAATACCAAAATCCAAAAGATCACAATGAAATATTCTACATGCCTGGCCACTTCGGCTGTCCAAGAAGTAGACAACATGCATAGCAACATCGAAAAGGCAATGGCAAGCTCAGAGTTTTACAGCCCACTGTCGTTCTTGCGTGTCCTTCTGACAGCGAACAGAACTAATCCTTACACTGTCATCCAGATGAAAGATACAGATTTCAAAGACTTTCAGTCATGTTCAAAACTTTTCCAGTACAAGCAGGTACCATTCGCTTCAGTGGCCCAAATAACATTTTCTCAAAATCTGTTCAGTGTGCAGTACAGTACCTCCCATGCTCAGCCTCCTATACAGGTGGATATTAGGGGCTCAAATGCCAAAACCAGGGCTAACATGCCAACGTCTCTCTTGCTGCCCATATAAGTTGCTCACCAAAAAAAACACAATCGCAGAGGCAAAGAAGTCAGACCTTTTATCCATGTTCAAGTACATGCCTGCCGTTGACAAAGCATACTACAAGGCAGTATTTAGAAAGTCATAATCTAGATAGAAGGTTGGAGGGTTGGAAAGAGTCATGTTCTGCACGTCCGATATAGATGTTCATGGAACGTTACATAAAAACTTTAATTCTGGCTCCTCAATGGATGTCTTTTCAATGTACGCTTTTGTGACAAAGACGTTGAAAAGACATCTTTTGAACTTCATTTTGCTCAGTGGGAAAATAGACATACAGAATAATAATAAATAATAAAAGTGTCTCATAGTTTAAAACTAGCTTATTAAATAAATTAACAATGTGTTTTTAAAAATAAATTAAAAAATGTTTTTTACTGATGTTTAGTAACAGTGTGTGTAGGAGGGTTATACCGGTGGAGAGGAGGGATGTCAAGGGATTTACAACAATACATTATTGATTAGAAGTGTGTTTAGAATGTTTTTAATGAAATAAATGAACACTGTTTTTAATGTTTCAGAGCACAGAGGGGTGGGGTGGAAAGGGATGAAAACATAACTTTCATGATGTTACACAATATTTTGTATGTTTTAATCTACTAAATGAACCGTTTTTAATGTATGTAAGATGCTTCCTAAATGTTTTTACAGTACAGAGGAGTGGGGTGTAGTATTGTGAAGAAAACATTTTTTGTTTAGCTGTAATTTTTCCATGTCCATGTTCTTGGAAAATAAAAATATTTGTTTTTCTTACAAACTTGCTTGGCTTTGATGTATACTATACTATTATATATTATATTATATACTACAAGCTGTGTGCTTGTATTATAAATATATAAATTGATTAAAATCAATGGCTATATACATTTATTCTTTGAAATGTGGGGTTTTATTTGTAAAAGTGGAGATAGAACCTTATAATTCCAAACAGAATCAGAGCTCTCAGAATTATAAGGTTCTATCTCCATTTGGGCCATCTTAAAAATCCCATTTCCAAATGTGCCAGGATTTTGATATTCTATCCTCAAAGTTACTGTAGGGTGATGGTCTTGTTGAGCTATAATAGTAGATTATACTACATAACAGTTTTGCCAGCTAGGATGTAAAAACTTTGATGCTCAATATCTCAGAACTACCCTAAACGGAGATAGAACTGTGTAATTCTAAACTCACGATGTGTTAGCATGATGCTAGCACGTTTTTAGCATGTTTTAGCGTGTGGCTAGGAAGATTTTAGGTCATTACTTTTTGGCTGCTTGATAAAAGAAATCCTCTGAGGGAGAGAGAGAGGGAGAGATGCAGGGCTGACAGGCCCTTTTTGTGTGTGTGTGTCTGAAAATGTCAGTTGGAATTTTAATTTCTGAACATTCCGCAATGTTAAGTCAATGGGAGTTTTTTCTGAGTTTGATCGTCATTTTTAGGAAAACCGTAAGTCCGATCAGTTAGAAAAGATATAGCACACTATTCGGGATTAGTCTGAAGGTCTGTGCCGAGTTTGGTGCCTGTAGCTTAAAAGCTCTAGGAGGAGTTAGATATAGAAATTTCAGAGTAAGAAGAATAATAATAACTAGATAGGTACATTTCCTGAAGAAAATGTGAGTGGTGCTTGCCGTGGCAAAACTCGTGAAATAGCATGCTTGAAAAGAACAAAAATTATGGTCATAAATAAATCAACCCAGAAGTCTCTACGTTTTTCTGATGCAGAGATATGTGATTTGTTACTCGGTTGCTAGGGTAAACCCATCTGGTTGCTAGGCAGTTACCATAGTGATAGTAATGAAGTCTCCTTGCCATCCTTATTGAAATAAGTCAACCCGGAAGTCTGTACTATTTTCTGGTGCAGAGATATGTGATTTGTTACTCGGTTGCTAGGGTAACCCCATGTGGTTGCTAGGCAGTTACCATAGTGATACTTATCAAGTCTCCTTGCTATCCAGAGTAAAATCAGTCAACCAGGAAGTCTCTACGATGTTCTGATCCAGAGATATGTGATTTGTTATTTGGTTGCTAGGGTAACCCCTCCTTGTTGCTAGGAAGTTACCATAGTGATACTTATGAAGTGTCCTTGCCATCCTGAGTGAAATAAACCAACCCAGAAGTCTCTACGCTTTTCTGATGCAGAGATATGTGATTTGTTAATTGGTTGCTAGGGTAACCCCATCTGGTTGCTAGGCAGTTACCATATTGATACTAATGAAGTGTCCTTGCCATCCTGGTTGAAATAAATCAACCCGGAAGTCTGTACTCTTTTCTGGTGCCGAGATCTGTGATTTGTTTCTCGGTTGCTAGGGTAACCCCATCTGGTTGCTAGGCAGTTACCATAGTGATAGTAATCAAGTGTCCTTGCGATCCTGAGTGAAATAAATCAACCCGGAAGTCAGTACTATTTTCTGGTGCAGAGATATGTGATTTGTTACTCGGTTGCTAGGGTAACCCCATCTGGTTGCTAGGCAGTGACCATAGTGATAGTAATCAAGTGTCCTTGCCATCCTGATTGAAATAAGTCAACCCAGAAGTATGTACGTTTTTCTGATGCAGAGATATGTGATTTGTTACTCGGTTGCTAGGGTAACCCCATGTGGTTGCTAGGCAGTTACCATATTGATACTAATGAAGTGTCCTTGCCATCCTGGTTGAAATAAATCAACCTGGAAGTCTGTACTCTTTTCTGGTGCCGAGATATGTGATGTGTTTCTCGGTTGCTAGGGTAACCCCATCTGGTTGCTAGGCAGTTACCATAGTGATAGTAATCAAGTGTCCTTGCCATCCTGAGTGAAATAAATCAACCCGGAAGTCAGTACTATTTTCTGGTGCAGAGATATGTGATTTGTTACTCGGTTGCTAGGGTAACCCCATGTGGTTGCTAGGCAGTAATCATAGTGATAGTAATCAAGTGTCCTTGCCATCCTGATTGAAATAAGTCAACCCGGAAGTCTCTACGTTTTTCTGATGCAGAGATATGTGATTTGTTACTCGGTTGCTAGGGTAACCCCATCTGGTTGCTAGGCAGTTACCATAGTGATAGTAATGAAGTGTCCTTGCCATCCTGAGTGAAATAAATCAACCCGGAAGTCAGTACTATTTTCTGGTGCAGAGATATGTGATTTGTTACTCGGTTGCTAGGGTAACCCCATCTGGTTGCTAGGCAGTAATCATAGTGATAGTAATCAAGTGTCCTTGCCATCCTGATTGAAATAAGTCAACCCGGAAGTCTCTACGCTTTTCTGATGCAGAGATATGTGATTTGTTACTCGGTTGCTAGGGTAACCCCATCTGGTTGCTAGGCAGTTACCTTAGTGATACTAATGAAGTGTCCTTGCCATCCTGATTGAAATAAATCAACCCAGAAGTTTCTCTGATTTTCTGGTGCAGAGATATAGTTACTGCTAAAGGGTTGCTAGGGTACTCTGTTTAGTTGCTAGGGAGTGGCTTGGCAGCTGCCAATCATTAATCTCCAACGGCTGCTTGTCAGTATGAATGATATAAACCAACTCCCATGCCTCTGTGACATTCAGAATGGAAGATATCCTCTATGGATTTTGGTTGCTAAGGTGCTCGACAATGGTTGCTAGGGAGGGGCTAGGAAGTGTTGAGGTGATTCATGATTGGCTGTTTGCTGCCCCGAGTGAAACGAGACCACCCTTGTGTTTCTATGAAACTTCTATCCGGAGATATCCCTTTGATGTCTTTCATTAGAAGTGTATGGGACTTGTTGCTAAGGTGCTCTAAATTGTTGCTAGGGCGTGGCTTGATAGATTCAAAATGATCCTGAGATACTGATTGGTCGTCTGAGTAAAATGAGCCCGCCCCATTGTCTCTATGACACTGTGATCCAGAGCTATGTTGAATACAAATCCCAATGCCATTTCATTTCATGGGCCGTCCTACACCATTGTAAGTCAATTGGGGCATTTTTGGGCAGCTCCTGCCCCCAGGGTGCAACTTTTACCCCATTTTGAGGTATGCTCTTACAGAGCCTGCCAGCCTCTTCAAATGTGGCAAATCACACGTTTCTGCGAAATCCTCGCTCGGAGCTGTGACGCGTCAAAGTTTGTCGCAATGTTAAGTCTATGGGATTTTTCGGCCGCTTTTTTGCCCCTGGGGCAATTACCGTACCCCCGATCGCTTATAAAAGTCATAGCACACGTGTCCTCAATAGGCCGTTCGATTTGACACCTCATTCGTGGGTCTACGCCAAACGGTGCGGGACGAGTTAGGTGCCGAAGTTTTGTACGGAGATAGAATAATAAAAAGTATAAAAATAAAAATAAGTATGTGAGATTACAATAGTGATGCTTTGCAAGCACCACTAACTAGAAAAAGTTCGTCGAGACAAACTTTAAGTTGGCTTGTGAAAGTTTGGACCAGAAAGTTTGAATTTTAAAGTAGTTTGAAGATTAAATTAGTTCAAAGTTTAAATTAGTTTATAGTTTAAATTAGTTTGAATTTTAAAGTAGTTTATTGTTTAAAGTAGTTTGAAGTTTAAAGTAGTTTATAGTTTAAATGAGTTTAAAGTTTAAATGAGTTTAAAGTTTTAAAGTAGTTTGTAGTTTAAAGTAGTTAAGTTTAACTTAGTTGCTAGATATATAGATAGATAGATAGACACTCAGATAGATAGATAGAGAGATAGGTAGATAGATATTTACCCTCAGATAGATAGATAGATATAGATAGACAAATATTTACCCTCAGATATATAGATAGATAGATAGACAGACAGATAGATGCTAGCACGTTTTTAGCATTTTTTAGTACTTCGCTAGGTGATGCTAGCATGTGTTAGCATGATGCTAGCACGTTTTAGCATCTTTTAGCACTTCGCTTGGCGATGCTAGCATGTGTTAGCATGATGCTAGCACGTTTTAGCATCTTTTAGCACTTCGCTTGGCGATGCTAGCATGTGTTAGCATGATGCTAGCACGTTTTTAGCATGTTTTAGCACTCCGCTAGGCGATGCTAGCATGTGTTAGCATGATGCTAGCACGATTTTAGCATGTTTTAAGCACTTCGCTAGGCGATGCTTAGCATGTGTTAGCATGATGGTATGACGTTTTTAGCATGTTTTAGCACTTCGCTAGGCGATGCTATAGCATGTGTTAGCATGATGGTAACGACGTTTTAGCATGTTTTAGCGCTTCGCTAGGCGATGCTAGCATGTGTTAGCATGATCTTACCACGTTTTTAGCATGTTTTAGCACTTCGCTAGGCGATGCTAGCATGTGTTAGCATGATGCTAGCACATTTTTAGCATTTTTTAGCACTTCCCTAAGCATGCTTTTTAGCACTCGTTAGCATTTTTTAGCACTTCGGCTAGGCGATGTTAGCATGTGTTAGCATGATGCTTATGACGTTTTTAGCATGTTTTAGCGACTTCGCTAGGCGATGCTTAGCATGTGTTAGCATGATGCTTGCACGTTTTTAGCATTTTTAGCGCTTCGCTAGGCGATGCTTAGCATGTGTTAGCATGATGCTTAGCACGTTTTTAGCATGTTTTAACACTTCGCTAGGTGATGCTTAGCATGTGTTAGCATGATGCTTAGCACGTTTTTAGCATTTTTTAGCACTCGCTAGGCGATGCTTAGCATGTGTTAAGCATGATGCTAGCATGTTTTTAGCATGTTTTAGCACTTCGCTAGGCGATGCTAACATGTGTTAATATGATGCTAGCACGTTTTTAGCATGTTTTAGCACTTCGCTAGGCGATGCTAGCATGTGTTAACATGATGCTATCACGTTTTTAGCATTTTTTAGCACTTTGCTAGGCGATGCTAGCATGTGTTAGCATGATGCTAGCACATTTTTAGCATGTTTTAGCACTTCGCTAGTCAATGCTAGCATGTGTTAGCATGATGCTAGCACGTTTTTAGCATGTTTTTGCGTGTGGCTAGGAAGATTTTAGGTCATTACTTTTTGGCTGCTTGATAAAAGAAATCCTCTGAGGGAGAGAGAGAGAGGGAGAGATGCAGGGCTGACAGGCCCTTTTTGTGTGTGTGTGTGAAAATGTCAGTTGGAATTTGAATTTCTGAACATTCCGCACTGTTAAGTCAATGGGAGTTTTTTCAACCACATACTGTAGTTTGACCAAATAGTCTCTGACAGGGCAGTTTCAAGCAGGATAGAGCATTGTGATGTTCTGAGGTACTTATTACTGGCCAATAAATTATATTATTTCAAACTATATCAGACTTTAAAAAGTCTACAAAACTACACCTAAATAATGTAATTAACTGTCAAATGTGTTTAAAGGTTATATATATAATGAAGGTAGAAACATAATAAAAAAATTTGACGGATACTCTCTGACAGAAGTGTCCCTGACAAGACTTTTTTCTGAGGCACTTTTCACTTTACAAGATATTATATCTGTGACTTTGTAAATGTTACAACTTCACATAAAATTTAAACTATAAACTTATAACCAATAACCTAAAAAGTTGTGATAATATGACAATTTTGACATTAAGCCTAGTCTGACAGGATAGTTTCACACTTACCACACACGCTGAGACACTTTTCACTGTACTAGGAAAAAACAGTCAATAACTGTTAAAAAGGTTAATAATAATAATAATAATACATACCATGAAAGTTATGACATAATGACAGTGTCTGATGGTATAGATCATTTTCTGAGGCACTTTTTAAACTTTTGAATGGAAGGAAAATAAAAATTCCTTGGCAAATTTATTGCTTTTTTCTAAAAGAGTTTTCACAAGATTCATAAAGTATTTTTCTGTGTATTTGTTTTCTTACACTCAGGATGGCAACTCCATTCAGTACCCCAGCACTTCTTCGGTGCAAGTGTGTGGAAACCACCATAAGCCGAAGAACAGTCACTTACACAATGAAAGGAAAAAAAATTGAAAAATCCACAATTAGAACAACATCAATTAGTGCCCTTACAGATGGTAAAATAGTTTACCTGAATAAAAAGAATGGCCTTGATCCATTGTTTGAGGAGGGGGTAAGCTATATATTAAAGAATTACACCCTCTCAAACACATATGGCCAGATGTATTTGTTTGTTGGCCCTGGGACTCTAAAATTTAAAACAGTTCCACTGGATGTAACGGAGGAGGCAGAGAGAGCTGCGAGGGAGGCCCTGTGTCCACCTTCACCTATAATGAGTGGTGAAGAAGTGGACATATTTTCTAAAGGAGGATATTTGAGTCTCCAAGGGCA